>NC_045793.1:107206891-107421550 GCF_009873245.2 Balaenoptera musculus | reverse complement strand
TGCACTGAGAAGGAGCTGTAAAAACACAGAAATGCCCAAGCTTCCTTTTGAGCCCCCACTAGAACCCACGTAAAGGGACACAGCCGCACCTCTTCAAAACGATGCTCTGCCCATCCGACAGCATCCGCCAAGGACACGAAGCCATCAAGCACCTCCTGCTCCTGGGGCAGAGCCAGAATTCCAGCCCAGGACTGATGCTGAGGCCGCGTTCCAGGCCGCCTCCACCAGGCCCTGGGGGTCACGGTGGGCAGGTGGTCCCCGTAGGGAGGAGGACGAGGCGCTTGGATTCTTAGACATCCCGGACCCAGTACAGGATGGCCCCCAAACTTAGCCCAGACAGGTTCCCAAAGCAACATGGGCCTGAGCAGGACCACCCAGGACAGGCCTCCACACGGCAGCTCCTTCCACAATCACAGCCAGCCAAAGCATGTCTCTAAAACCCAGAGAGCAGTTTAAAGAGAGACCTCAACATCTGGAGATGTCAGTCTTGAAATAAGTTAATTTCTCAAATTATATTCTTTCCTCTAAATGAACTAAACTGCTATTTCCTGACCTACTGAAATTCTGCCCTGCGATACCTGTTCAGTACAGCAGCACCATTGTCTCCCCAGGTCGCCACGTCTGCTAGCTCCCCCATGGGAGGAAGGGCCACCCTCGCTCAGCAGCTCTGTGGGAGCAGCGGCCGAGGCAGACACTGAGCCGCAAGTCTTGCTGACAGTCAGAAGGAGACCCGGCTTCGCCACTCCAAGGAAGGCCCCCTTTGGCCACATCCATGCAGAGAAAACCTTGAGCCATCCATAAAACCGTCCAAATCAGGTCTCCTTAAATGAACACTATGCAGAGCTGAGGGAAATTATATCTGGTTTTATGACATTTTAAAAATTGCATGCAAACTTACTTTATCTTAAAACTAAGACGTTCTTCATTCTATGACATAAATCACAGCAAGATCCTTTTTGACCCACCTCCTAGAGAAATGGAAATAAAAACAAAAATAAACAAATGGTATCTAATGAAACTTAAAAGCTTTTGCCCAGCAAAGGAAACCATAAACAAGACAAAAAGACAACCCTCAGAATGGAAGAAAATATTTGCAAATGAAGCAACGGACAAAGGATTCTCCAAAATATACAAGCGGCTCATGCAGCTCAGTATCAAAAAAACAAACAACACAATCCAAAAATGGGCAGATGACCTAAACAGACATTTCTCCAAAGAAGATATACAGATTGCCAACAAACACATGAAAGGATGCTCAACATCACTAATCATTAGAGAAATGCAAATCAAAACTACAATGAGGTATCACCTCACACCTGTCAGAATGGCCATCATCAAAAAATCTACAAACAATAAATGCTGGAGAGGGTGTGGAGAAAAGGGAACCGTCTCGCACTGTTGGTGGGAATGTAAATTGATACAGCCACTATGGAGAACAGTATGGAGGTTCCTCGATAAACTAAAAATAGAACTACCGTATGACCCAGCAATCCCACTACTGGGCATATACCCTGAGAAAACCATAATTCAAAAAGAGTCATGTACCATAATGTTCACTGCAGCTCTATTTACAATAGCCAGGACATGGAAGCAACCTAAGTGTCCATCATTGGATGAATGGATAAAGAAGATGTGGCACATATATACAATGGAATATTACTCAGCCATAAAAAGAAACGAAATTGAGTTATTTGTAGTGAGATGGATGGACCCAGAGTCTGTCATACAGAGTGAAGTAAGTCAGAAAGAGAAAAACAAATACCATATGCTAACACATATATATGGAATTCAAAAAAAAAAAAAGGGTTCTGAAGAACCTAAGGGCACGACAGGAATAAAGATGCAGACGTAGAGAATGGACTTGAGGACACGGGGAGGGGGAAGGGTAAGCTGGGACGAAGTGAGAGAGTGGCATGGACATATATACACTACCAAGTGTAAAATAAATAGCTAGTGGGAAGCAGCCGCATAGCACAGGGAGATCAGCTCTGTGCTTTGTGACCACCTAGAGGGGTGGGATAGGGAGGGTGGGAGGGAGACACAAGGGGGAGGGGATATGGGGATATATGTATATGTACAGCTGATTTACTTTGTTATAAAGCAGAAACTAACACAACAATGTAAAGCAATTATACTCCAATAAAGACGTTAAAAAAAACAAAAAAAACTAAGATGTTCTTTCCAGATTCCCAAAATGGTTGGTGACTGTTAACTCTGAAATGTATTATTCTTTATTCTGGTCACGTAGCAGAAGTGAGGGAAAGGGAAATCAGAATTCCTGTATTCGAATCCCACCCCTGCCGCCAGCTGTGTGGCGCAGGGCAGGTCGCTCAACCTCCTCAGAGTCCGTACTGCTCTGATGGGACAGGCCCTGCCCATGCGTCCTCCTCAGGACGACCGTGATATCTGACCCCGGACAGTGAGAGGCCAAAGGATGCATGTTAAACTCTTGAGAGGCAAAACTTGAAGGCATGTTGTGTAATGCAGATGAGGAGATGTGCTCCGTTACTATTAACTTACACTAAAAAGCCCTAGATTATCTTCATTATACGTTATAAATCACCATTTAAACAATCAGAAATAGCTAGTTTTCCAGATTGGTGAGTCGCTTCCACGGTTTAACAGAAATCTAAGTTTTATAAAACTATTTTCAGGTGTTGCTTCATTGTACGTAATGAGTTTTAAGTTTTATCACTGCAGCTGGAATTAACTTGCTATAAGCCACAGACAGGAGAGAGGCTTCAAAATTCAAATAATATCCTGATTCTGATTTTAAAGTGTTAACTTAACAAAATATTACATCCCATTCGAACTAACATTAGTAAGCACTGGAAGAGTCATTCAAATACATTGGTTTTTACCAAACAATAGGAAAAAGACATAAAATAATTTTTCAATTTTGCTGATGTTCCATTTCTTCCTCTTATCCTAAGCAACTGCCTCATTTCTCAGCTCTGCAGGGTGATGCTGAGATAGCGTTTATGATGTCCACCCACACAGGACAAGTGCAACTCAATTATGACAGGAATTATGATGCAGGATGCCTTTGGGAGGAGGAGAATGCAGGCCTGCCAGGACCTGCACCAGCTGTGACGTCCAAACACAAATGTGGGTCCTCACTGACTACTTACTGACCCTGATCGAAGTCTCATTTGCTTCTCCCCTTTCCAGAATGGCAGACCCAATGCGTTGTGGAAGAAAGAACTGTGAGATGACAACTGGGACCAAACCGGCCTCAGAGAGACACTGGGAGCTGGGGCAGCTGGACCACCTCACGGCACCACAAGGGGCCAACTCCAGTCTCCGTGGGCGTCATGACAAGGCTGCACGCACTGCAGCCGGACCCCAAGATGCTCTGCGGGGTCCGCTCTGTGGGACAGAGGTGGCAGGAGGGCCATCCTCACCTTCTTGAGCTCCAAGCACACGGAAACTTAAGTGCCCCAGGTCTGTTCCCACAACGATATGCTGAGCTGGAGACAGTGCCTTGGGGAAAAGTGCCAGGCTCAGCAAACATTATCTTTGCCAGTTTTGATTACTACACCAATTCCAAACACAGGAGGATTTTTAAAACTTTAATAAGAAAGTTTAAAGTCTGAATAAATAAATTTTAACTTTTCAACATCTTAAAGGCAAAACAAAGCAGACAGAATAAAGAAATAATATGAAGACATGTTTATCCAACTGTGTTTCATTAATTCATTAATTCAATTTCTAGTTAAAATATTATAGAAGGGAAAAAAAAGTAAAAATACATAGGATTCCACTGCTATGGGGACAGAGACAAATGACTTAGAACACATCACCCTACGGCCTCTTCGGGTCCAGAACAAGGTCCCTGAGCTCCCCGATACCGTAGGTGGGGTTACGACAATGCTGGGATGAAATACTGCAGGGAGACGTCTTCATGGAGCAGGTCAAAATGAACAATCTTGTTCTTCACAATATCTAGGCAGAGAGGAAATCCATTACCGTAGAGACCCATTCCGCACACACACTTTCACCCCTGGACACTGCAGCAGCTTCTCCCCCAAGCCTCTCCTGGAGCACCCAGGCCCTCCCAAGGTGACTGGTCTCCACTGTCCCAGCCGATGCCAAACCAGGGGCCTGGCCCAGGCCGGCTCACCTGCTGCCAAGGAACAGGCCAAGGTATCCAAGGAAAAACCCACACAGCAGACTTCCTAGAAGCCACATGTACCCAAGTCACCATCCTTCCAGGAAAAAAGCAGATTCCCATCAGCGAGTGCCCTGAGCGTGTTGTGAAGAGCCAAGCATGCAGGGCCTTGTTAGAGAGCGGGAGGCAGCCTGCAAGGGCAGGCATCATGCAGCCTAAGGTGAGCACCGAGGCATGGGGCCCAAGACCAAAAAGAGAAGCCAGACAAGAGGAAGAGGAGTGGCCGCAGCATGAAAGCAGCCCAGGTGCCAGGGCCACACCACCGAGGGCAGGAGCTGCAGGGGGAGCCATGGGGCAGGCCACACCTGAGGAAAGCCGGCTGAAGCTAGAACAAGCCAGGCAGCAGGAGAACGGCAAACAAAGAGCACACGCCCAGGCTACTGAGAGACCAGTCCCAAGAGAATGGGAGGTTGGGAAGGGACACAGGGGACCAGCAGAAGGACACTTCAGGAGACATGCTGGACACACAGAGGTGGCAGTGGAGACTGAGGGCGGCAGGGAGAGCTCCCCAGAGGCGGGCAGCGGAGCCAACCACTGTTAAAAGTCAGGAGTCAAGAGGAAGCACAGATGACAAGACACCGACTACTGCAACAAGTCAGGCTCAGACACAGGAAGGAAAGAAATGCTTTCAGATGGAAACTTAAATCCAAGCCCAGTGGTATCAGAGACTCCACATACGTAAGGTTAGAGGAACACAGCAAGACTGGGCCGGACGCCCTTGCCCACATGCAGCTTCTCTCCAGGTGCAGACTCACACGTGACGCCAGGCAAAGTAGCACAGACCCAACGGCTGGGAAAACCCAAATACCTGACTACCCCAGAAAACTGGAGTCCACCAGTGACCGAGCTGTTCCCTGCATTTACGAAACTGCACACAACGCCTAAGACTACAGTTGATTAAAGTACTTGAAGTGTGAAAAACGAATCAAAATGCAAACTTACTGCATGTGGCCTTTGTAGGATTTACTTGTTGTCCAGCAAGGAACTGTAGGAGCTTCCTAATGTCTATGTGCACTTGAGCCATTTGTTCTGAGTTTCTATCTTGAGAAGCATTTTCAGAAGCTAAAATGACATAATATTTTAAGATACAATTATCTTCAAGTGGAACGGGGAACCCAGAGATCGTACGATGACTGTTTATGTAAATAAATGATTTACATGACCACTCATTTTAGCAGCCTAGAGAAATACTGCATGATATAAATGCAATCACTCACTAAGCAAACATTAAGTACTGACTCTTTTAAGATGCTATGCTACAGGAATTCCCTGGCGGTCCAGTGGTTTTAGGACTCCGTGCTTTCACTGCTGAGGGCCAGGGTTCGATCCCTGGTCAGGGAACTAAGATCCCACAAGAGTCACAGCCCCCCCAAAATACTATGCTAATGTACAGGGAATCTTCAATTATAGGGCCCTGAAATATGACCCAATCTCCTCCTTAAGGTCAAAGAAAACAGTTTCTCTTAGAAACATATACAGGACTTCCCGGGTGGTCCAGTGGTTAGGACTCTGCACTTTCACTGCTGAGGGCCCAGGTTCAATTCCTGGTCGGGGAACTAAGATCCCGCATATCTCATGGCATGGCCAAAAAAAACCCCCAAAAAGAAAAAAGACCATATACACCTAAAGCAAGGCCTCTCATTATAAAGTGGAATGAAAGGGAAGAAAACATCCTTTCATTTCTGGGAAGGTATCAAAGACCCTCTTTGTTACTTACTAAAATAAACAAAATGAGGAACACCAAAATAAGTCATTTCATACAACTGCTGTCAAAGCTTTATTCACATGGATTTCACTTTGCTCCAGAAGCATGCCCGTCACTATAAAGTAAAATTCCCTCACAATGGTAAGCTACAATGTGTCTCTAATAAGCAAACTTGTAGTAACGAATTTTAATTCTAAAAGTGGCAGGAGCCTTATTAGATCTTCTTTGGAACACACGGGTGACTAAAACGGCCTTCACGGAGCGAGCACCGTCCCCAGGGCCTCTGCCTCGCTCCCTGCTGGAGCTTCCCTCCCACAGCCTGCCCGCCACTGTGAGCTCCACAGCACAGGACTCTGATTCCTGAGCCAATCCGCTCAACCACCCTCTCATCCACTGCTTACTGAACTGATTCCTAGTCCCTTACCACCTTGTATGAGACAAGAAATTAGATGATGTGTGAAAAGCTAATATTTGCTAATATAATTCTGTAAGTACCAAAGAGAGTGAAGTAGGAAAAGTGGGTGGGGTTGGAGACAAGATAGTGGAGTAGGACTTGAGCTCACCTCCTTACCTCCTCTCATGCAAACACCAAAATCACAACTAACTGCTGAAAAACCATCAACAGAAAAAGAATAGAACCTACCAAAATGATATTCTACATCCAAAGACAAAGAAAAAGCCACAAGAGATGGTAGGAGGGGCACATTCACAATACAATCAAATCCTACACCAGCTGGGTGGGTGACACACAAACTGGAAAATAACTATTATCGCAGAGGTTCTCCCAGAGGAGTGAGAATTCTGGGCCCCACATCAGGCTCCCCAGTCTGGGTGTCCAGCATCGGGAGGAGGAGCCCCCAGAGCATCTGGCTTTGAAGGCCAGCAGGGCTTGAGTGCAAGAGCTCCACAGGACTGGGGAAACAGAGACTCCATCCTTGAAGGGTGCACACAAAGTCTCATGCACACTGGGACCCAGGGAAAAAAGCAGTGACTTCATATCAGCCTGGGCCAGACCTACCCGCTGGTCTTGGAGCATCTCCCGAGGAAGTGGGGGGCGGCTGTGGCTCACTTTTGTGGAGAAAAGGACACTGGTGGCAGAGGTAACACCGAGTACTCATCGGCGTGAGCGCTCCTGGAGGCAGCCGTCTTGACACCAAGACCCGGCCCCACCCAACAGCCTGTAGGCTCCAGTGCTGGGACACCTCAGCACAAACAAGCAACAGGGTGGGGGAACGGCCCCGCCCATCAGCAGACAGGCGCCTAGTCATCTTAAGTCAACAGCCACCTCAAAACACACCCCTTGACAAGTCCCTGTGCACCAGATGGACAAGACCCAGCTCCACCTGATAGTGGGCAGGCACCAATCCCTCCCACCAGGAAACCTGCACAAGCCTCTAGAGCAGCTTCACCCACCAGGGGGCAGAAATCAGAAGCAAGAGGAACTACAATCCTGCAGCCTGTGGGATCACAAACACGAAAAGTTAGACAAAATGGGACAGCAGAAGAATATGTTCCAGATGAAGGAACAAGATAAAACCCCAGATGAACAACTACGTGAAGTGGAGATAGACAATCTACCTGAAAAAGAAATCAGAGTAATGACAGTAAAGATGTTTCAAGATCTCTGAAAAAGAATGGCGGCACAGACCAAGAAGAGATAAGAAATGTTTAACAAACAGCTAAAGAACAGAGTGGAACAATTCAATAACTGAAATGAAAAATACACTAGAAGGAATCAATAGCAGAATAAATGAGGCAGAAGAACAGATAAGTGAACTGGGAGACAGAATGGTGGGAAATCACTGCTGCGCAAGAGAATAAAGAAAAAAGAATGAAAAGAAATGAGGACAGTTTAAGAGACCTCTGGGACAACATTAAAAACACCAACATTCCCATTATAAGGGTCCCAGAAGGAGAAGAGAGAGAGAAAGGGCCTGAGAAAGTATTTGAACAGATAACAGCTGAAAACTTCCCTAACCTGGGAAAGGAAACAGTCACCCAAGTCCAGGAAGCGCAGAGTCCCATACAAGACAAACCCAAGGAGGAACTTGCCGAGACACACTGTAATCAAATTGACAGAAATAAAAGACAAAGAAAAAAATATTAAAAGCAACAAGGGAAAAGCAACAAATAACATACAAGGGAATCCCCATAAGGTTATCAGTTTATTTCTCACCAGAAACTCTGCAGGCCAGAAGGCAGTGGCACAATATATTTCAAGTGATGAAAGGGAAAACCTATAACCAAGAATACCCAGCAAGGCTCTCATTCAGATTCAATGGAGAAATCAAAAGCTTTACAGACAAGCAAAAGCTAAAAGAATTCAGCATCACCAAACCAACTTTGCAACAAATGCTAAATGAAGTTCTCTAGGTGAAAAAGAAAAGGCCACAACTAGAAAAAAGAAAATGAGGAATGGTAAAGCTCGCTGGTAAAGGCAAGCATACAGTAAAAGTAGGAAATCATCCACACACAAATATGACATGAAAATCAGCAATCGTGAGAAGATGAGAGTACAGTTTTGTATATATATAGCCTGCCATATCAAAACATCATGGGAACCGCAAACCAAAAATCTACAAAACATATACACACAAAAAAGAAAAAGGAATCCAAACACAACACTAAGGGCAGTCATCAAATCACATGAGAACAAAAGAGGAAGGGAAGAAAAAAGACCTACAAAAACAAATCCAAAACAATTAACAAAATGGCAATAAGAACATACATACTGGTAATTACCTTGAATGTAAATGGATTAAATGCTCCAATTAAAAGACATAGACTGGCTGAATGGATATAAAAACAAGCAACTAGAGAAAGAACAAACAAAACCCAAAGTTAGTAGAAGGAAAGAAGTCATAAAGATCACAGCACAAATAAATGAACTACAGATGAAGGAAGTAGAAAAGATCAATGAAATTAAAAGCTGGTTCTTTGAAAAGATAAACAAAATTGATAAACCTTTAGCCAGACTCATTAAGAAAAAAAGGTAGAGGATCCAAATCAATAATATTAGAAATGGAAAAGGAGAAGTTACAACAGACACCAAAGAAATACAAAGGATAAGAGACTACTACAAGCAACTATATGCCAATAAAATGGACAACCTAGAGGAAATGGAAACATTCTTAGAAAGGCACAATCTCCCAAGACTGAACCAGGAAGAAATAGAAAATATGAACAGACTAATTATGAGTACTGAAATTGAAACTGTGATTAAAAATCTTCCAACAAACAAAAGTCCAGGACCACAGGCATGTTCTATCAAACACAGAGAGGAAAGTTAACACCTATTCTTCTGAAACTCTTCCAAAAATTTGCAAAGGAAGGAACACTCCCAAGCTCATTATATGAGGCCACCATTACCCTGATACCAAAACCAAACAAAGATACCACAAAAAAAGAAAATTACAGGCCAATATCACTGGTGAACACAGACACAAAAATCCTCAACAAAATACTAGCAAAAAGAATCCAACAACACATTAAAAGGATCATACACTATGATCAAGTGGGATTTATCCCAGGGATGCAAAGAATTTTCAATATCCGCAAATCAATCAGTGTGATACACCACATTAACAAAAAATTAAAAAACCATATGATCATCCCAACATGCATCAATAGATGCAGAAAAAGCTTTTGACAAAATTCAACACCATTTATGATAAAAACTCTCCAGAAAGTGGGCACAGAGGGAACCTACCTTAACGTAATAAAGGCCATATATGAGAAACGCACAGCTAACATCATAGTCAACGGTGAAAAGCTGACAGCATTTCCTCTAAGATCAGGAACAAGATAAGGATGTCCACTTCCGCCATGTTTTTCCAACATAGTTTTGGAAGACCTAGCCAGAACAATCAGAGAAGAAAAAGAAATAAAAGGAATCCAAATTGGAAAAAAAGTAAAACTGTCACTGTTTGCACATGACATGATTCTATACATAGAAAATCCTAAAGATGCTACCAGAAAACTACTAGAGCTTATCAATGAATTCAGTAAAGTTGCAGAACACAAGATTAATACACAGAAATCTGTTGCATTTCTACACTTTAACAACGAAAGATCAGAAAGAGAAGTTAAGGGAACAATCCCATTTACCATTGCATCAAAAAGAATAAAATACCTAGGAATAAACCTACCTAAGGAGGCAAAGGCCTGCACTCCAAAAACTATAAGACGCTGATGAGAGAAATCAGAGATGACACAAACAGATGGAAAAATATACCATGCTCCTGGATTGGAAGAATCAAAATGACTATACCACCTAAGGCAATCTACAGATTCAATGCAATCCCCATCAAATTACCAATGACATTTTTCACAGAACTAGAACAAAACATTTTAAAATTTGGATGGGAACAAATAAGACCCCAAATAGCCAAAGCAATCTTGAGAAAGAAAAATGGACCTGGAGGAATAAGCCTCTCTGACTTCAGACTATACTACAAAGCTATGGTCATCAAAACAGTATGGTACTGGCACAAAATCAGAAATACAGATCAATGGAAGAGGATGGAAAGCCCAGAAATAAACCCACGTACCTGTGGTCAATTAATCTTTTATAAAGAATCCCAGAATATACAATGGAGAAAAGACAGTCTCTTTGGTAAGTGCTGCTGGGAAAATTGGACAACCACGTGTAGAAGAATGAAATTAGGACATTCTCTAACACCATACACCAAAATAAACTCAAAATGGATTAAATACCTAAATGTAAGACCAGACACTGTAAAATTCTTAGAGAAAAACATAGGCAGAACACTCTTTGACATAAATCGCAGCAATATCTTTGTGGAGCTAACCTCCTCGAGCAATGAAACAAAAATAAACAAATAATTAAACTTAAAAGCTTTTGCACAGCAAAGGAATCCATCAAGAAAATGAAAAGACAACCCAAAAATGGGAGAAAATATTTGCAAACGATACAACCGACAAGGGATTAATCTCCAAAATAAGCAAACAGCTCAAGCATCTCAGTCTCAAAAAACCAAACAATTCAATCAAAAAATGGGCAGAAGGGACTTCCCTGGTGGGGCAGTGGTCAGGAATCCACCTGCCAGTGCAGGGGACGTGGGTTCGAGCCCTGGTCCAGGAAGATCCCACATTCCCCGGAGCAACTAACCCTGTGCGCCACAAATACTGACCCTGTGCTCTACAGCCCACGAGCCACAACTACAGAGCCTGTGTGCCACAACTACTAAAGCCCGCGCACCCTACAGCCTTGTGCTCTGCAACAAGAGAAGCCACTGCAATGCAAAGCCCGCGCACCACCACGAAGAGTAGCCCCCGCTCGCCGCAACAAGAGAAAGCCCACGCGCAGCAATGAAGACCCAACACGGCCAAAAATTAATTAATAAAAAAAAAAATGGGCAGATGATCTAAAAAGACATTTCTCCAAAGAAGACATACAGACAGCCAAAAAGCACATGAAAAGATACTTAACATCGCTAACTACTAGACAAATGCAAATCAAAACTACGATGAGGTATCACCTCACACCAGTCAGAATGTCCATCATCGAAAAGTCTACAAACAATTAAATGCTGGAGAGGGTGTGGAGAAAAGGGAACCCTCCTACGCTGTTGGTGGCAATGTATATTGCCATAGTGGTGCAGCCACTATGAAGAACAGTATGGAGGTTCCTTAAAAAACTAAAAATAGAGCCACCATATGATCCAGCAATCCCACTCCTGGGGGTATACCTGGACAAAACCATAATTCAAAAAAATACATGCACCCCAATGTCCATTCCAGCACTATTTACAATAGCCAAGACACGGAAGCAACCTGAATGTTCATAGACAGAGGAATGGATAAAGGAGTGGTACATACATACAATATAAAATAACTCAGCCATAAAAAAGAAGGAAATAATGCCATTTGCAGCAACATGGATGGACACAGAGATTATCATACTAACTGAAGTAAGCCAGACAGAGAAAGACAAACATCATATGATATCTTTATATGCAGAATCTAAAAAAATGATACAAATGAACTTATTTACCAAACAGAAACAGATTCACAGACTTAGAAAACAAACTTACGGTTACCAAAGGGAATAGGTGAAGGGGAGGAATAAACCAGGAGTTTGGGATTAATGTATATAAACCAGTATATATAAAATAAACGACAAGGACCTACTGTATAGCACAGGAAACTACACTCAGTACTCTGTAATAACCTATACGGAAAAGAATCAGAAAAAGAATATATATATATATGTAAGTATTACTGAATCACTCTGCCATACACCTGAAACTAATACAACATTGTAAGGCAACTATATTCCAACAATTAAAAAAAAAAAAAAGAAAGAAAGAAAAACTTTTTACTTTTTTAATACACACACAAAAAAAGTAGGAGAAAATGAGAAGTGTCACCCACATTTCTGACTCCATCCCAAGTGAGAAACTACAACCTCTGGGAGAAGGCACAGGCAGTGAAGAGCTGGACGGGCTCTTGGAGACCGAGCCCAAGCCCAGGTTCTACGGACGAGGAACGAGGGAGCCCCAGGGCTCACCCTTCAGCCACCGGTGGAGGCACGGCTCCTCAAGCCCAAGAGGCTCACCTGCCCACCGCACTGCAGTAACAAGTGACCCAGCCCCGTTATCTGTTCCCTTCCCGAGCATGAAACACAGGCACCCAAAGTTCAACCATTTTCCATCTAGAGACCTCGGTATGGCATGTCATCTGAAACAACTTATCAAAAGCAAAACATAACCCAGCAGGAAACTTACCTAGTGGAGGATTTCCAAGATCTTTAAAATGAGTTGTAACACACACTAGTTCAGTTTCTATTTTCAAGTTCAATTCTCCATTTAGGTTTGCTTCAATAATCTGCAAATTGAGTATTTTACAGTCTTAAGAAAAGTAAAAAGGAAAAAAAAGTGGACATCAGCTTCCAACAAACCAGGTGACAAGGTAGCCCCCCAAAACCCAGGACACTCCTGACAGCACCAAGCCCCACATGGCATCAGCAAGAAGACAAGGCCTGAGAGCCAGGGACTCAGAAATCCCCGGAGAGCAGCCCCTCCGCATGCAGAGCGCCGTGGGAAGACCTGAGAACAGGTGGGGCTGGGGGTCCCTGCTAGAAGTTCTGACAACACAGACACTGTGCGACTCCTGCAAAACGGAGGGAGGAGAACCGGAAGAGAACGTGAAGTTAGAAGCTCACCACCTGCCTTATCTTTATAAATGGACCAAACCATCTATTACAACTGCCAATTCCACATAATCAGAAAGCCTTCAGAATATCAGGAGAACATAACCATCTACCTAAAAAATAAACTCAGACATTGGGAAGTGAGATTTCCAAATTCAGAAAGGCCCGGAGATGCCGTCAGGTGTCCAGGACTCCAACATGCTGCAGGGCCCCTGGCCGCTGTGCTTTCCGCACTCAGAGGACAGCTGGGCTTGGCGACCAACTGCCGTGGCCCCTACCGGCCACACCTCTCCCCGCCCCAGCAGTGCCTGGAACTTCTCCCAAGATCAGAGGGACCCTTTCCTTTCAAGCTCTGCCCTCCACCAACCGACAGGGTCTTTAAACTGGACAGAATCTAGAAATGAAGCTCAGAGAAAGATACAGGTACCATGATACGCTGAAGATTTGGGTCATCTGCCCAGGGCACGCTGCATTTCGCCTTTTACCGTCAGTACCTCGCCATCTCTAAAGCCTGGCAGGTCTTCGGAAAGCCCGTGCAGCAGTGTGCAGGTCAGCATTTTGCTCAGCCAACAATACAAGACTGCCCCCGAGCCGCCGCAGATGACGGTGGCTGTCTCACCGAGGAGCCATTCCAGAGGTGCAGCAAGAGGAGCGGAGGCCATGGGACGAGTGGAGCACGCCCTGCTCCGCAGGGCTCAGCTGCAGCTAAATCTTACACAGATTTACTTCGGAGTATCACCTAGTAGACCTCATTCTTGTTCCTTAAATTAGTGAACTCTGAATAGTTTCCATCCTAGTAACAAAATCAAAAAATGCTTTTAACTTGAGTAAGCTCTCATTTCTAAGGCTTTGACGTTACATAGAAAACAGCCTCTACATTTCCTTGCTGCATCGTCTAGTAAACGTACCTCTGAATGGGAAGAATTCATTATTCTTTCACTACCCAGAAACACACGGTGATGTTTCTAAGCCTGCTCTCTTATCCGGACACAATACTTGACTGAAATAAAATACGTAAAACAATCCTTGTGCCTACTGGGACTCTAAAGCTAACCCATAACACAGGCCCGTCTGCTTCGAGTAAGCACACACTCAGTGTCTACCTGTAAATTCTCCCCGCTTTTGAAAAACAGGTTTTATATAAATACAGATTTATTCAAGAAGGCAGCTTGCAAGGTTCTAGATTCACTCCAGACTTCAAACACTCTCGCAGCTTTCTTCACATCCCCACCGCCTGAGTGATCAAACAGTAGCTCCACACCTCTGAGCACAGCCGGTGCCTGGTGTAGGGCAGCGTTCAAACAGAACTTGCCACGGGAGTTCACGAGCGACTCCCCGCACACTGGTCACCACGTTTACTTTGTGAGCGATGGCCAGAGTATTAGGCACATCAACACACTCTGCTTCTCAGGGACCTGGACAAGGTCTCACCTCTTTCGGAGATTCCCCAAATCACAATTACCTACCATTTACGGAACAGTGGCTAAACGCACTGGGAACCTAACACAAATGATCTCGATTCACAAAAAGGAGCAGAGCCACTGTGACAGTTGGGCTGCCATTCCCGTGCCGGGTAACAGCCAGCACCAGGGGGCACCGCTCAGCCGGGGGCCCAGGGTGGCTGCAAGGACTCGGCGCCTGTGAGGCTGAGACAACGTGCGAGGCGTAAGCAGCAGAGCACCGCTCCGACCACCAAGCACCGCCGACCCACGCGTCCACCGCGGCAACAGCACCCCTGCGCGCTCGTCACACCCTCAGCCCGACCCCACCGCAGACCTCCCGAACCAGACCTGCATTTGGCTGGAGGGGATCCCAATGCCTTAAAACCAGACGGAGACTCCTGTCAGCCCATGCCTGTTTTTTCTGCTCCTACCTGAGTCGCACACGTCTCTCACTAAAGGAAGTAAGGTAAGGATGGCGTCTCAACAAGGGCCGCTGGGGCGTCTGACGGGACAGGGATATTTTTAATGTGTTAAGTCCTATTCATTTTCCTTAGTTCTCTTGCTTGTAATCTTCAGACACAGAATTCTGGTTACTCAAGTAGATCTCATTATGCATTTGGCTACTCCAACTTTCCATACGTTTGATGACTTTCCATTTAGTATTTCACAATGCAGTAGCCACTTCCACAAAATTCTCGCTTTTAAACACTCCAGGGAAGAGAAAAACACCTCTGATGCTTTTATCTAAGCGACTTTGCTGACTCATTTCCCTTGGACCAAAAGAACAAACAATCGGATCCTGGACTTAATCGCCCGCCTTTTCTCTCCTGGGCCTCTCGGACCTCTCTGGAGGTCCCCAGGGTACCCTCAGAGGAAGCTCCCAGCCTGACAACTGGATCAACATCAAGGCAGGCACAGCAGAACACCCATGTCTGCCCAGCACACACTGCTTCATTCACAGCCATTGTAAATTAAAGTGAAATCTATAAAGATTAAGTCATGAGTGAGCACACCTGCGGCGATAAAACAGCCCATCAGCGTTTTCCAGGCTTCAGGAAACTTTTGGATTCCAAAGATCTCTTGAAGCTAAGTTTCATTCCAGGTCCGTGTGCAAACACCTATTACCCGCGTGCTGACTGGCCGCCCCACAGTGGGTGGCCGTTACGCAGAGACGGTTAAGACAATCTCCCTTTTCGGGAAGCTGCCACTTGAGGAGGGTTCCCAGGTGCTAGCAGGTAACTTATGTGGTGCTGAGCAGAGCAGCTCGGCAGAGGAGGGGCTTACAGCCAGTGCGGTGGGAGAAGGGCTAAGTGCTTTCCAGGGGACAACGGGAGAGAAGCAGCCAAGTGTGAACAGCGGAGACGGGCCTGGGAAGAACCGGTGCTGTGGGGATGGACGAGAGTCTAGAGGGGTCCTTCAGGGAGGGGGCAGCCGTGTGGCAGGTAACCGGCCTGCAGACACCGAAAGCAAAGGTTTCACCAGGTGGACAGGGGTTTCTATAATGAAACATCCAGGGACACAATCGAATGAGTTCTGGGGGTGAGTGAAGAACTCAGGAGAACCCCAGGAGGGAAGGAGAATGACCCACACAATCCCCCAACACTGTCACTGTCACACACAGCGTTTCACGACATTGGCAGAAAACCTTCCCAGAAGTAAACAGGGAAGTAAACATGACCCTCGACCTGACCTAAGAGCTGCCTATGGGAAGAGGGGTGTGTCCTGGGGGATCTCTGTCCTGGGCTCACGGAGACATCTGGCAAGTAGAGAGGCCAGCATCAGTGATCATAAGAAAATATGTACATTATCAGATAAAACATGTAATATGCTGCCCAAAACATATGGAAAGAAAGCCAGAACTGTTGAATATATCCTTAACGTACTATTAATATAGACATGAGGGACTAGGGCAAATGCGAGTGAGGAAAGTTGAGAAGACCTAGAGCAGGTTGCTACGGGCGCCTGTAAAACTGCAGGCTCTCAACAACCAGCCAGGCCCCCAGAGCCGGGGGGTGAGGGACGCCCCACGCGGACACCACATGGTGAACGGCAGGGCACCAAGCCTCCATCAGACGGGGCTCCTCCCAGGACACGCAGCCGAAACCACACACTTGGGAGCTCTTTTCCAAGAAGTTAGGGCTTACAAGGTGATTGCTGATGTTTTTCATCTTCTCCACAATGCTCTTCATAGTCTTCAAGACTGGTAAATAAATACTAACCTACAAAGCAAATGAGAAAAATCAGTCATATTAAAACATTAACATAACATAGTCAAGTACTGACAGGTGCTCATTACCTGTTTGCAATGTGTGTATGCTTAAAAGCTCTGGAATCTTGTTTTTAAATTGCCTGAATACAGGTCCTGCTTAAAATATAAAAAGAAAAACAATTCTACAGCTTCACTCACTCATGCCTGCCTCTGGTGACATCAGTGACCATGCCCCTGTAGGCATTCCCTGGTTCCAAGACTGCAGCCCTGCAGCCAAGATGCCCTGCACATGCCCCAGCGGACTAAGACTCAGCACAGGCGGAGGCCGTCCTCCAGGGGTTCACACCCAGGCTCAAGGTCCGCCTCCTACTCTGTGCAGAAACACTGGGGGCCAGTCTCTGCAGCAGTGTCCAGACTGGGTTACAGCAGTACTTGGTACGATGCTGGCTTTTTCCCAGCAAAGATGTCTTCTAGTAAAAGTCAAATAAATATTCCATTCGCTGTATTTTCACAGTCTCTTCTTCAATAAATCGTGAGCAAGAGTTTGACCCTTGGGCATCATCTTTATTCCCAGTGGCTCTGGGACTCCTGTCAGGAGAACTAAAGCAGGCTCTCCTTTTGGCTCTTACACACACCCTGGACATCACTCCTTACGAGACAAAGGAAAAAAACACGTTCTGTGAAACCCAAGCTGGTGCCTAGGACCGTTACTCCTGATAAATGCGATGGTCCTCCAAAATACTACCTTAGTTTTACTTAAGCGTTATTATTGGGCAAGACTTTCTCTCTCCTAACTGTAAAGAATGTGGCATTTCTATTATGTAAAACGCTACTTTAAGATGTTTTATGTAAACAACTAAAGACAAATATTGCAATTTTTTTTTCCTGGAGTGTCCTTTAAAAATGACTATCTCTTTTCAGGCACTATACAACTTTCAAATAAAACCTACGGCAAGACTTTATCTGAAGTCAGAGAATTCAAATCACACCATTTAATACGTGGTGAGCGACAGGACGCCGGGCATCACTCACGTCAGCGTCTGGGACCGTCGGTTCTTGTAAGTCTTTCCACAGTTTTCTAGGAATAATCTTTACAGGGATGTCATGTGTCACAACACGACTACTGCTTGACACGGATAACTGCCAACAGAAAAATTAAAAATTATTTGTATCACGTCAACACTTAAAAAAAAAAAGAACTGAAAGACAAAAAAAGTTGATCCCAAATCTAAGTGGAATGTTCTCAATTCAACAAATATTTATGGTGTGCCTATCCAGCTTGGGGCCCTGCTAGGAGCTGGGAAGTGTGGTGAGCAAGAACAAGATAAGGTCCCCTCCGTTCCAGAGGTACAGGTGGGTAAGGAAGGAAACACAAACTGTACACGCTGGGTGCACTACATATGATCACCGCAGATGTGAAGAAAGCAGAAGAGCGACCAGGTGAGCGTGGGAGGAGGGTCTTAGACTGGGAGGCCCGGAAAAGCTTCTCCAAGAGGTGACGTCTCAGACAGGACCAGAACAAGGATGAGCTGCCAGTCATGGGAAAACAGAGACGAGGGGGACAGTGTTCCCCCAGGCAGGGGGAGAGCACATGCAAAGCCGTTGAGGCACAAGCTGACTTGCTACGCAGAAGGGACCAAGAGACCGTTCTGTGTGCACAGGACACTCGGGTGCTGCTGGAAGGATAGAACTCGACCTGTCCATGTGCAGAGGCTCCTCTGAGACGCCACAGACCAAAATATTCTGCTCTTTAAGAAAGAAAAGCATGATATGTTACTCTCTTACTTTTCCTTAAGTAACTTAAAACCATACCACACTTATATTGTGAGGTGAAATACAGATTAGCTCTGAGAACTGCCTGACTGCAAAGAGCTGAGAAAAAGGAAGGAAGGCTGAGGAAGAGAGTGATCAAGACGGTGGAGGAGTAGGACGTGGAGCTCACCACCTCCCACAGATACATCAAAACTACATCCACACATGCAACGGCTCTCACAGAACATCTACTGAGACCTGGCAGAAGGCCTCAGGCTTCAGAAAGGGCAAGGAAACCTCCACGCAACTGGGTAGGACAAAAGAAAAAAGAAAAAAAGAGAGAGAGGAATTGGGATGGGGCCTGCACCCCAGGGAGGGAGCTGTGAAAGAGGAAAGGTGCCCACACCCTGGATGTCCCCTCGCAGGCAGGGAGATCAGCCTGGACAGAGGGGAAGCTGTGGAACCTTGGAGGAGAATCCAGCAACCAGGTTACAGAAGGCAGAATGGAGAGAGACCTGCACAGACGGGAGATGCCACCGCCCTGCACTGCCCAGCCTGAGACACGTGTCCGCCGGGGCGGGTGGGGGCTCGGTGCTGAAGCGCAGGCTTCGGAGCTCAGGCCCGGGGAGAGGACTGGGGTGGGCTGCCTGAAGGGGCTGGAGTGTGGTGTGGCCATGACCAAGGGTGCACCTGGGCCCGCCAGAGAGGCAACGTGCCACTGCTGGAGGACGTGTGAAGGGAGGGGCGGGGCCGCCACAGGAGCTTCTTTCCACGTGCACGCGCACTCTCAGGCAACACAACACCACCTATATGAGCTCCTGGGGCGGGCGTGAGCCACCGCTGCTGCTGAGTGTCGGGAGTGGGCGCCAGCTGCCACTGCCGTCGCAGGCTCCAGGAGCACGTGCAAGCTGCTGCAGGCTCTGGGAATACACACGAGCTGCTGTTGTGGGCTCTGGGTGGGCAGGTGCCAGCCGCCGCCACTGCTGAGAGCTCCAGGAGGGGGCACCAGCTGCCCTCACTGTTGCAGCTCCAGGAACATGCAAAAGCCACCACATCTGCACACTCCCTATCAAGGGGATAGTGGCCAACACACGCTGAGGAGAGGCAAAAGGCATCCATACTAAAAGCAGCCCTCGCACCAAAAATATTAAACCTACACAAGCTACACAGGGATGCTCCTGCATATAAATAGCCTTCTAAGACCACAGGTGGTAACTGTTTCTCCTAAACTCAGAGAAAGAGAAATACAAGTAAAATGAAGAAGCAGAGGAACCACTCCCAGTTAAAAGACCAAGAGAGAATTCCCCGAAGGAACAAACAATGAAACAGACTTCTTCAGTCTAACAGAGAAAAAGTTCAAAAAGGTGGTAATGATAATAGTGAAGGAATTAAGAAAAGCTTTTTTTTTTTTTTTTTTTTCAAAACAACCATTTCCACACACAGAGGAAGCTGCAGCAGGCAGATGCCCACGCTACGGGAACTCAGCCCTCCCGGGTCCACCCAAAGAAAGGCTTTTGACAGAAGTGCAGACTACCGTAAAAAAGAACTAGAGACAATAAGGAGGAGCCAAGAAAAATTACAAAATTAATTTGCCGAGATGAAAGCTGAGCTAAAGGCAACGAATAACAGAATGAATAACACAGAAGAAAGAATAAGTGAGCTGGAAGATAGAATAATGGAAATCACTCAATCAGAACAGCAGACAGAAAGCCAAAAGAAAAAAAAAATGAAAGCAAGATAAGAGATCTATGGGATAATATAAAGCATGCCAATCAATGCATAATACGGATTCCAGAAGGAGAAGAAAGAGAAAAGTGGATCGAAAATGTTTTGAAGAAATTATTGCTGAAAGCTTCCCAAACCTAAAGAAGGAAACATATATCCAGGTACAGGAAGCACAGAGGGTCCCAAGTAAGATGAACCCAAACAGACGTACACCGAGACATAATTAAAATGGCAAAAGTTAAAGAGAGGATTCTAAAGACAGCAAGAGAAAAACAAGGAGTTAATTACAAGGGAACCCCCATAAGGCTATCAGCTGATTTCACTATGGAAATGTTGCAGGCCAGAAGGGAGTGGCAAAATATATTCAAAGTCTTGAAAGGGAAAAAAATCTGCAACCCAGAATACTCTCTCTACCCAGCAAGATTATCATTTAGAATAGGAGGAGAAAAATTTCTCAGACAAGCAAAATCTGAAAGAATACAGTGATACTAAACCTATCCTAAAAGAAATATTGAAAGGTCTTCTCTAAATATAAAAGAAGCAACAAGCTATACCAAAGAGGGAATAACAAATGGAAAGTA
This sequence comes from Balaenoptera musculus, assembly GCF_009873245.2. NCBI lineage: Eukaryota > Metazoa > Chordata > Mammalia > Artiodactyla > Balaenopteridae > Balaenoptera > Balaenoptera musculus. The sequence goes on along the minus strand of NC_045793.1, from coordinate 107,400,791 downwards.
AATCACTTAAGCCAATACACAGATTAAAAAGAAAAAAAAAATTTTTAAATCTACTTGTGAAAACAATGATAACCACAACAAACTACAAAAGAATAAACATGAAGATGTAAAAGAGGACGTCAGACTCATAAAACGCAGGGGAGGAGAATTAGAAAACGAAGATTTTTTTTTTTTTTAAATGTGTTTGAGCCTACAATGACTATCAGTCTAAAGCAAGTAGATATAGGAAGGGGTTAACATACTTGAAAAACAGGGTAACCACAAATCAACAACATACAATAGATTCACAAAAACCAAAAAGAACAGAACACAAGCATAAAATAAAAGGAATCAAACCACAAAAAGAAAAACAAGAAGAGAAATAAAGGAACAAAGAAGAAACACAAGATCAATTGGAAAACAAGATTTAAAATGGCAATAAATACATATTTATCAATAATTTCCTCAAATGTCAATGGACTAAATGCTCCAATCAAAAGACAGAGTGGTGGACTGGATAAAAAAAAGAGCCTGCAATATGCTGCCTACAAGAGACCCACTTCAGGGACTTCCCTGGCAGTCCAGTGGTTAAGGCTCTGTGCTTCCACTACAGGGGCCACAGGTTCGATCCCTGGTTGGGAACTAAGATCCCGCACACAGCATGGTACGGTGTGGCCAAAAAAAACACTAGAGACCCACTTCAGGGCAAAAGAAACACAAAGACTGAAAGTGAGGGAATGGAAAAAGGTATTTCATGGAAACGGAATTGACAAGAAAGTGGCAGTCGCACTACTCGTATCAGACAAAATAGACTTTAAAACAAAGGCCATAAAGAAGGATAAATAAGGACAGTATATAATGATAAAAGGATCAATACAAGAGGAGGATTTTATACTCATCAACATATATGCAACTAATATCAGAGCCCCCAAATACATAAAACAAATACTAACAAACATAAAGGAAGAAACTGACAGGAATACAATAATAGTAGCAGACTTTAACACCCCACTTGCATCAGTGGACAGCTCTTTGAGACAGAAAATCAATAAGGCAACAGAGATCCTAAATGATACAATAGAACAGTTAGACTTAATTGTTATTTTTGGGACATTACGTTAAAAAAAAAAAGAATACACATTCTTTTCAAGTGCACATGGAACATTCTTTAGGACTGACCACATACTAGGGCACAAAACAAACCTCAACAAATTTAAGAGCACAGACATTATTTCAAGCATCTTTTCTGACCACAATGGCATGAAAACAGAAATCAACCACAGCAAAAGAAATGAGAAAAAAACAATCACATGGAGACTAAACTATGCTACTAAGAAACCAATGGGTCAACAAGGAAATCAAGAATGAAATTTAAAAATACCTTGAGACAAATGACAATGAAAACACAACCATACAAAATCTAAGGATGCAGCAAAAGCAGTTCTTGGAAGTTCATAGCAATACAGGCCTTCCTCAAAAAACAAGAATAATCTCAAATAAACAACCTAATCTACTGCCTAAAAGATTCAAAAAAAAAACAACACCTAAAGTCTGCAGAAGGAAGGAAATAATAAAGATCAGAGGGGAAATACATAAAATAGAGATTAAAAAAACAGAAAAAGGGGCTTCCCTCGTGGCTCAGTGGTTAAGAATCCACCTGCCAATACAAGGAACACAGGTTCGATCCCTGGTCCAGGAAGATCCCACATGCCACGGAGCAACTAAGCCCGTGTGCCACAAATAGTGAAGCCAGTGAGCCACAACTACTGAAGCCAGTGAGCTACAACTATTGAAGCCAGCAAGCCACAACTACTGAAGCCCGCGCCTAGAGCCCGTGCTCTGCAACAAGAGAAGCCACCGCAATGAGAAGCCCGAGCGCAGCAACAAAGACCCAATGCAGCCAAAAATAAATCAATAAGTAAATTTATAAAAAAAAAAAATAGAAAAAAATCAATAAAGCCAAGAGCTGGTTCTTTGAAAGGGTAAACAAAATTGACAAACGTCTGGCAAGGATCACCAAGAAGAAAAGAGAGAGAAACCAAACAAAATAAGAAATGAAAAAGGAGAACTATCAACTGATACTGCAGAAAAAACCATAAGAGAATGCTATGAACAATTATATTTGAACAAATTGGACAACCCAGAGGAAATGGACAAGTTTCGAGAAACATACAGCCCACCAAAAGTTGAATCAAGAGGAAATCAATAATTTGAACAGACTGATCACTAGAAGTGAAATAGAATCTGTAATAAAAAAAATTCCCTACAAACAAAAGTCAAGGACCAGATGGCTTCACAGGCAAATTCTACCAAACATACAAAGAAGAACTTTTACGGATCCTTCTCAAACTCTTCCAAAAGACTGAAGAGGAGGGAACACTCCCAAAAGCATTCTATTAAGCCACCATCGACCCAATACCAAAACCAGACAAAGATACCAGCAAAAATGAAAATTACAGGCCGATATCTTTGATGAACATAGATGCAAAAATTCTCAACAAAATATTAGCAAACCGAATCCAACAACATGTAAAAAAATCAGACACCATGACCAAGTGGGATTCATCCCAAGTTAACAAGGATGGTTCAACATATGCAAACTGATGTTATACACCACATCAACAAAAGAAAAGACTGGGACTTCCCTGGTGGTCCAGTGGTTAAGACTCCATGCTTCCACTGTAGGGGCATGGGTTTGATCCTGGTCAGGGAACTAAGATACTGCATGCCACGCAGCGCAGCCAAAAATAAAAAAAATTTAAAAATTAAAAAAATTAAAAAAAAGAACAAAAGAAAAGACAAAAACCACATGATCATCTCAATGGATGCAGAAAAAGCATTTGACAAAATTCAACATCCATTCATGATAAAAACTCTTACCAAAGTGGGTATAGAGGGAACATATCTCAACATAACAAAAGCTATTTATGACAAACCCATAGCCAATATAATAAGAGTGAAAAGCTGAAAGCCTATCCACTAAAATCTAGATAAATACAAGGATGCCCACTCTCACCACGTCTATTCAACATATTACTGGAAGTGTTAGCCACGGCAATCAAACAAGAAAAAGAAATAAAAGGCATCCAAATTGGAAGGGAAAAGGCAAAACTGTCATTATATGTAGATGGCATGATGCTACATATAGAAAATCCTAAAGACTTGACAAAAACTACTAGAACTGATAAATGAATTCAGCAAGGTAGCAGGATACAAGATTAACATACAGAAATCTGTTGCATTTCTTTACACTAACAATAAAATATCAGAAAGAGAAAGTAAAAAAGAAAAAAAAAGACTCTTTTAAAATCACATCAAAGAAAAATACAATAAAACACTTAGGAATAAACCTGACCAAGGAGGTGAAAGACTTACATGCTGAGAACTATAAAACATTAATAAAGGTAATTAAAGATGATTCAAAGAAATGGAAAGATATCTCATGCTCTTGGATTGGAAGAATTAATACTGCTAAAATGGCCATACTAAGCAAAGCAATCTACAGATTTAATGCAAACCCTATCAAATTACCCATGACATTTTTCACAGAACTAGAACAAATAACTCTAAAATTCATATGGAACCATAAAAGACCCAGAATTGCCAAAGCAATCCTGAGGAAGAAGAACAAAGCAGGAGGCATAACCCTCCCAGACTTCAGACAATACTATAAAGCTACAGTAATCAAAACAGCATGGTACTGACACAAAAATAAGCCATATGGATCAATGGAACAGAATAGAGAGCCCAGAAATAAACCCACACACCTACAGTCAATCTTTGTGACAAAGGAGGCAAGAATATACAATGGGAAAAAGACAGTTCCTTCAGCAAGTGGTGCTGGGAAACTTGGACAGCTGCATGTAAATCAATGAAGTTAGAACACACCCTCATGGCATACACAAAATTAAACTCAAAATGGCTTAAAGACTTAAATGTAAGACATGACACCATAAAACTCCTAGAAAAGAGCATATGCAAAACATTCTCCAACATAAATCGTAGCAACATTTTCTTAGGTCAGTCTCCCAAGGCAATAGAAATAGAAACAAAAACAAACAAATGGGACCTAATCAAACTTACAAGATTTTGCACAGCAAAGGAAACCATAAACAAAACAAAAAGACAACCCACAGAATAGGATAAAATATATGCAAATGATGTGACCAACAAGGGATTAATTTTCAAAATATACTACAATGAGGTACCACCTCACACCAGGCAGAATGGCCATCATTAAAAAATCTACAAATAACAAATGCTGGAGAGGGTGGGGAGAAAAGGGAACCCTCCTCTACTGTTGGTGGGAATGTAAGTTGGTGCAGCCACTACGGAGAACAGTATGGAGGTTCCTCACAATACTAAAAACAGAATTACCATATGACCCAGCAATCCCACCCCCGGAAATATACCCAGACAAAACTATAATCCAAAAAGATGCATGCACCCATATGTTCATAGCAGCACTATTTACAATAGCCAGGACATGGAAACAACCTAAATGTCCATCGACAGATGAATGGATAAAGAACATGTGGTATATATAAACATTCAATGTTATAATACTCAGCCATAAAAAAAGAATGAAATAATGCCATTGCAGCAACATGGATGGACCTAGAGATTATCATACTAAGTCAGAAAGAGGAAGACAAATACCATATGATATCACTTATATGTGGAATCTAAAACATAACACAAATGAATCTACCTTCGAAACAGAAACAGACTCACAGACATAGAGAACAGGCTTGTGGTTGCCAAGGGGGAGAGTGGGTGGGGGAGGGATGGACTGGGAGTTTGGGGTTAGCAGATGCAAACTATTACATACAGAATGGATAAACAACAAGGTGCTACTGTATAGCACAGGGAACCATATTCAATACCCTGAGATAAACCATAATGGAAAAGAATATTAAAAAAAGAATGCATACATATGTATAACTGAGTCACTTCGCTGTACGGCAGAAATTAACACAACATTGTAAATCAACTATACTTCAATTAAAAAAAAAGTTGAGAAATCCTCTTCCATAAAGAGCATTAAACTGAATACAACACTCACCCGAAAAACAAAGTCCACAAATCACATAAGGAGGAGAGGTGCCAGGATGAGGGAAGGCCAGGGAAGAGGCAGCATTGGCACTAAAGGAAGTTAAGGCTTCAAAGAGTAAGAGAGACTCCAAGAAGAAGACCCAGCATCACCAAAGCGTGGGAGTTGGGAAAGAACGGGACACACCTGGGGAACCACTCGGAGGGCAAGTGTTTGCAATATGGCTCTACAATGGGTTGGGCCACACGTGAAGGGCTTCGGACAGTAAGCTGGAAACGTGAACTTCATTCTGTGAGCAGTGACAGCCTGTGGGGTACACGTGTCCTGAAGAGAGCTGCGCATTGGATTCATCTGGTAGTAGCATGGAAGAAAGATGTATTCCTCGAAAACCAGAGGTCATTCTAAAGGTGTTAGCAGCAGAGGCGTGGGAGAAGGGAGGGACACACAAATGCTTCAAAAGTGAAAATGGAGAGAAACCATGGTTTCTAGACTAGGTGACAAAACCAGTAAAAGAAATGGAGATGCTGGGATATGCAGATATGAGAAGAAGGATGCAGAAGTGCTATTTCATAGGAAAAGCAGTATCCTCGTTGAATATTATGGGATCACAATGCTATTTAAATATGAGGAGGACCTGACTCCAATGGAAAACAAATACTGATGTGCAGATCTTTCATTTTAATAAAACCAATTAGCTTTCCATATACTGTTAGAAAGCCTAGGCTTATAACTACTTTTGAATCCTCTGGGAAGTTTCAGAAACACTCCTGTCGTACTCACCAGCTCTATAGAAACTGTGAGGCAGGGAAAGTGTTTATTAGTCAGCTTGATTTTCAAGGCTCGGGCATTCTGGGCAGTTTTCAAGGCTCGAGATAAATTTTCCGATGTTAGCTCTAAATAAATCGCATTGTTTTCTGCGGAGACACCTTCCATTTGAAATTCGCTGAAGAAGTTCTCCTAAGGGAAGAAAAAGGGGGGGCATCTGTGCTCTTTCTGGCGGCGTTCGTGGGGGGCGGGGGTGGGGGCGGTTTGCAGGCCTCTCTGAGCCTCCGCTCACCTGTTCCAGCTCACACCACATGCTCACCCCTCCATTGGCCACCTTGTCCGAGAGGACGAAGTTCAACTTATCCGGGCTGATGCGCAGAGTGCAGGTTTTGGCAAGCTTGGCTATCATGTTACTGACTCCTACAAAGAAGGATTCGAGTAAGGAATTACTAAGAAGCACGCCAAGTATCCCAGACGCTAACTTAGCTCGCAGGACTCCCAGTTCAGCCCGACGAGCTTGCCGGTGGGAGAATCACGTTTACGCTGGTACCCACCGGGAAGCCTATGCCGCTGAGGTCACGCCAGCCTCCCAACAACCCTGCGCGGTTCGCATCACCAGCCATTAGGGCTGGAATAAGGAAACCGAGATTCGGAAGTGAACTGGCGCCTACTGGCCGCCTTCATCCCTCCCACGTCCACTCGGGGCCCCCGGGTGCTGCAGGGATCAGGGCAGGGCCAGGCGCCGCAGGGGGCGGGGTAACCAACGGGGCCGGGCTGTGAAGGGCGGTCTGCGCCAGATAAAGGTGTCTGTGCCGCCAGCGGCCGGGTTAAGAAAAGACACGAGATAGGACTCAAGCTTCAGGGACAACCCTCGGCACCTGCGCCCGCCCCATCCTCCAGCGGCCCGCCAGGCCAGCGCGCCCCCGTCTTCCTCGCGGGGCCCCGGCCGCAAGCACTGCCCCTTCCGGGCCTCCCGCCCGCCCCTCTGCCCTCCTCCCCGCCGCCCAGGGCCGACGCGGCCCCCACTCACGCGTGAAGTTGTTCAGACAGGCCGCATCCACAAGCTTAGCCCGAAACTTCATGGCGAGACGCAGCCCGTGCGGGGCGCCCGTAGGCGGCCGACTCCAGGGACCCCAGCCTTACGCTGCCCGCCGGAAACGCCACCGCGGGCCTGGGTTCCGCCTGGCTCGGCCGGACGCGCGCCCGCGGAGGGGAGGAGGGCTTTCGGGTCGCGCCCCTGTGGTGACGCGACCTCTGCCGGAAGTGACGCGTCCTCCGCCCGCAGGTACCGGAAGTGGTTCTGACGATTTGAAGTTTGAGCTCCGTGATGCTTATTTCCAATTCTCTTCTACAACATGAGAAATAAAATCAATCCCTTATTTATAAAGTATTGAGTAGAGTTACCGCTTAAATACACACCTCTCTGGGGTAGGGGAGCTTTAGAACCTCCCTCGGCTCAGACGTTCGCACTAGTACCTCAGCAGTGCAGGACCACGTTGGATGATGCTGTGAAATTGTTTCAAATTTAAACTTTTAAAGTGTGCAAACCACAGGATGTTTAAAGAACACTAATGTTAAGTGGTAATTCTGTAGGCTTATCTCAAGATGAACTTCACCAGAGCCTGTTAAAAAAATCTCACAGCATAGGGGCTTCCCTGGTGGCGCAGTGGTCAAGAATCTGCCTGCCAATGCAGGGGCCACGGGTTCGAGCCCTAGTCCGGGAAGATCCCACATGCCATAGAGCAGCTAAGCCCATGTGCCACAACTACTGAGCCAGTGCTCCCTAGAGCCCACGCGCCGCAACTACTGAGCCCGCGTGCCACAACTACTGAAGCCCGCACACCTAGAGCTGGTGCTCTGCAACAAGAGAAGCCACCACAGTGAGAAGCCCGCGTGTACCACACCGAAAGCCCCTGTGCAGCAACAAGGACCCAACGCAGCCACAAATTAATTAATTAATTAATTTTTAAAAATCTGACAGCACAAATAATATAAATGATGTGGTAGAGTTTTGAAAAACAAAACGAGAAATAGAACAATTGTCTCCAACTTGGTTTTTCAGAGACAAGATTGTCCATGTTAAGAATGTTTTATTTTTAATGTGCTTTGCAAGTAGAAACCTACAACCTTGTTTTTACCTTGGTGTATAGAATCAAGATATGATAAACAGTAATAACAGATCATTTTAAAAGTGCAAAATACGAAAATTACAAGCAGTTCTACCTATTTTAAGACTATAACATGAAGGTAGACTCCAATCTACATTGTTACAAGTGTTTGCCAAGCCAAACGTGATTAATGTCACATTTAAATTTTTTAGTAACAAAACATGCTTTTTAGTACTTCATAAGTTAATTTTAAAATAGATAAATCATTAAATGAGATGGTTGCTATGGAGGTCATGAATATGATTAAATACTAAGTAAGCTTTGTAAACAGTGTTTCATAATGTATTGATATTTACTTCAAATCACTTAATTTTTTGCCATAAAATAAAAAAAAACGATTTGTTTAGTCATAACATCAATGGCGTTGGGTGTTGTGGGGAAAATTGTCTAAGCATGGATAATGAGTTGTTTTGTTCAAGAGGAAAAAAATTTAAGCTCTGTGGCAATATTAACCAAAAAAGGGGCTTCCCTGGTGGCGCAGTGGTTGAGAGTCTGCCTGCTAATGCAGGGGGACACGGGTTCGAGCCCTGGTCTGGGAAGATCCCACATGTCGCGGAGCGACTGGGCCCGTGAGCCACAATTGCTGAGCCTGCGCGTCTGGAGCCTGTGCTCCGCAACGAGGGAGGCCGCGATGGTGAGAGGCCCACGCACCACGATGAAGAGTGGCCCCTGCTGGCCGCAACTGGAGAAGGCCCTCACATAGAAACGAAGACCCAGCACAGCCAAAAATAAATAAATAAATTTAAAAAAAAAAGAAGTACAGTTCGTGAATTAAAAAAAAAAAATTTTTTTTAAACTTCCTAAGAAGATATGTGAGTATACATTCTGCACAAAGGCCCAAATAATATAGGGAATTTTGACCCAACAAATATAAAATTAAGTTGCAATGATATTTTCTTGAAAGATAATAGGAATCTTATGTTTTCTTGCAGTTTTCTTAAATAGGTTTGGCAAATTAATAATTCAGGCTAAGCCTGTCATTAGGACTCAAGTGCTATTGTTACTTGGTTCCCATTCTTGAAAGAGTAGCAAAGACTGGTGGTCCAGAAACTAGGTAATAGTCTTGGTACAGGGAAAATTGGCAAGCTTAAAGCATTTGAAATGATTAGAAATGTATTTGGATCAATTTTACCAAAGTAAACTAATTTATATTTTGATATCTCTCTAATTATAGGTATTAGTTGATAATCAATACATACTTAATGAACTGAGTTGAATTTCATTACACTAATGAGGCTGTGTCTTGCTTCAGTCTTTTGGACCTTTTTGCTGTGGCTTGCTCTGTGCCGCACCATCTCTCAGAGAGGCATGCCATCCTGGATCCATCTTTATTTATAAAGGTCATAATCCATATGATAATATGATTATAAATCAATAAAAATGGACTTTTTGCATGCTTCTTAGAAAAAAATAATAATTCAATAATTTCAGTATTGATAATTAAATATATTGACACTACTTCCCTACATTTCTTCCAGACGTTTTGAAGGCAAGGAATGAGGTCACCAGAGCTCTCTAGAAGCCTGTGTGGTACTGAGTTTTCTAATGCAATGTATAGTCATATTGCTGTTGGTCTAGCTAATACATAGTCTTCTAATGTATATGATTAAAAGATCCGGGAAGCAGTGTTGATGTTATTCATTATGTTTGTTTATTGTGCAAGGAAATGCCCTTATCTTGAAAACGGAAATACAATGAGTGAAGCATACAAAACATCAGTCAGGGTGTGGAGTTGGAAGTAAGGAACTAACCTTTTTATAGCTGCAGAGATGGTAAACTCCACCTAGACAAGTATCATGCATTTAGTAGCTGTCACCCAAAGCTGCATCTGCCAGTGTCTGTCAGGTGCCTGCTTCCCCCTACAGTCCCAGGGGAAGGCTATTTGCAGTCCTGTAGTTAACAGTTAATGTTGGAAAAATTACCCAAGGGGAAAGATACTGGCATAGCTCAGAGGTCCTGCATCAGTCCTGATGGGCAATATTTGTCTTTTTTTTTTTCTTTTACATTGGAAAACTGTAAAATGAGGGAAAGCATACTGCAGAGGTGGCATGAGTGAATGTCTTTCGAGAATTATACTAGTTTAAGGGTGGGTTTTGCTTAAACAGTTCTTCAAAGACTCTTCTCATCTTTTAGATGTTAAAGGAAAAATACTTCAATACATTTTATAATTAAAAAAATTGACATCTGTGGAGCCTGTTAGAAGTGTCAGGTACAGTGCTTGGGGCTGGGGCTCTGAGGAGGGGGCTCCTCCACCCAGGAGGGGGGAAGACCCACGTTTGTTGGGTGGCTCCTGTGTTTCGTTTTGATGTAGTAGAACTTATTTTTTTTTTCTTTTGTGACTCCTGAAGTCTGAGTCATATTCAGAAAGGTGTTCCTCTATCCAATGCCATACGGGAGTTTTTCCAAGTTTTCTTGTTATACTTTTATTTTTTTTATGGTTTTGTTACACCTGTAAATCTTTTCCCATATTGGGAATTCATCATGTTGCACACCGAGAAGTATGGATGCAATGTTCTTTTCTTAACGAGGAGATAATTGTTCCAAGCCATTTGTTTTTTCCCATCCCTTTTGAGATGCCACCTTTATCATATATACTATGTTCCGACATAGATATTAATCTATTTCTGAATATCAGAAACAGAGTTTTTTGTTTGTTCCATTGGTCCATCAATGTTCCAGTGTCACACGGTTTAAATTATTTATATCTATGTCATTAATAATTCTGGGACACCAATTCCAATGTGTGGGGCTTTCTCCCCCACCCCAAGAAATTCTCCAAGACCAGCTGGGTGTCCTATGATTCAAGTCTGACACTACCTACCTGGAGAGAGCATCAGACCCCACAGGTCCCACAAGACTGGCCCCCCCTGTTCAGATGATGGTCACCGTCCAGATGTCACCTGTGCTTCTGATCAACTGGCTGTGAATTGGGGTACCATGATCCCCTCCTTGGATTTGAATGTTTTGCCAGAGCCACTCACAGAACTCAAGAGAATCATTACTAGTTACATTACTTACTAGTTGCAAGAGAAACATTTTACTCACTGGCTTATTATAAAAGGATGTAACTCAGGAACAGCCAAATGGAAGCAATGAATAGAGCAAGGCATGATGAAGGGGCTCAAAGCTTCCCTACTGCCTCAGAGCTGGCCACTCTTCCCTAATCTCCATGGGTTCACCAAACCGGAAACTCTCCAAACCCCATCCTTTTGGATTTTTATGAAGGTGTCTTACATAAGCATGATTGATTTGATTTAATCACTGGCCTTTGGCATTCAATTCAGCGTCCAGCTCCTCTCCTGTCCCCAGATGTCAAGGGTTGAGACTGAAATTTCCAACCCTCTATTCAGTGGTTGGTTCTCCTGGCAACCAGCCCCCATCCTTTCCAAAAGTCACCTCACTGACACAACAAAAGACACCTTGATCACTCTTACGCTTAGGAAATTCCAAGGGTTTTAGGAGCTCTGCACCATAAACTGGGAAGAAAAACAAATGTTTATTTCTTACTGTAAATCACAGTACAACAGTCTTAGAGCTATTTCCCTTTGTTGATTGTCTTTATTTCAGGGGTTTCCTAGCTTCTCACTAAGTTTATATTTCCATGGAAACTTTAGAGTCAGTTTGGTTGAAAACACAACCCTTTGGTTTCTTATGCATATGTGTTTTAATCTTTTTAAACCTTTCTAAAACTGAAAATGTCAAACATATATAAATGTAGACAGAATAGTATTAAGTGAAACCTTGTGGACCAACACCTGACTTCAGTGATCATTTCATGACCAATCTTTTTCATTGATTCTCTCACCCATTTCCTCCTATATTATTTTGAAACATATCCCAGGTATATCATTTCATTTGTAAATTTTAAAATATATATTATAAATCTAAGTGATAAGAATTCTTTGTTGTAACAAAATCATAATACCGTAATAACCTAAATATTGTTTTTAAAAACAATTCCTTAATATTCCATAATTGCCTCATAAATACCATAATTTTTTTTCTGGCTTTTAATTGAGATCAAATTGAATTTGTAGATCAATTTAGAGAGAACTGACTTCTTGACAGTGAAGTTTTTGTATCCACAGATGAGTTATGTCTTTCCATTTATTGAAGTCTTTTTTTCATTATCCACTTCTCTTTCATTGGCTCTTCATACAGTTTAATTCTTTCATTTGATTTTTTAAAATCTTTCTTGTGGCTTTTGTAAATTATATCCTTTTACTGGTTGTGGTTTGCATTTATGAATGATTTTGATTTATATATGATAATTTTGTCTCCATCTGTGTTTGTAATGTATTTTTCAATCGAATTTATTGCATTTCAAGGAATTCATCAAGTCATCTGCAAATTAGTCACGGTCAGACTTCCTCACTAATTTTTACCTCTAATTTTATTAGCTTCCCTAATTGCACTGAGAGTGTATCCAGATCAGTGTTAAATAACAGTGGTAACAGCAAACATCCATTCCTGGTATGGATGAATAATAAATGAAGGCAAAGATGCTATTATGTGAAAGACTGTTGAAAAATACCTCTTCTTCTAAATGCAAACTCATTTTTCAGTGCTTCAACAACATGATTCATCCTCAGAAGCTACACTAACATGGGACTTCCCTAGCGGTCCAGTGGTTAAGACTCTGTGCTTCCACTGCAGGGGGTGTGGGTTCGATCCCTGGTTGGGGAACTAAGATCCCACATGCCCTGAAGCTAAATTTTTTTTTTTTTAAAAGCACAGTAACACAGAGAGATTGAATTTACTTTCATATTTTTTATTAGTAAAATTCATTCACTTTTTACTGGCAGGTAGGAACCACTTGGAGGTTTCTTTCTCACTCCTGATTTTTGATTCCTATAGGTGTGGTGTAATCTAAGGGAATCACTTGAATATTTTGGACCTGTGGTCATGGCCTTCTGCACCAGTTCTTCTAGGTGTCATCTCTTGGGGTGCCATGAACCCTGAATCTATATAAACAAGTATACTTCGGGTGTCCCCAATTACTAAGGATTTTAAGTTTCACACATAATAAGAATTCAGAAACTTCATGCTGAAAATACAGAAAAGATTGAAATTAATGTCTTATAAATTAAACCTTCTCAAAGAACCCTAAGTCATGCTGATGTAATAAAAAATTAAAACACTGTCTTTCCTTCTTAAGTCAAGTACTTTCAAGTACCAGTCTAATGGATGGTGTAATGAGCTACTGTAAGTAAAGAGCTCATAAAAAGGCAAATACAGGGGAGGGAGATAACATGGTGGTCTATACGCCAAGGCCTCTCACTGCCTTGTCCCGCCTCCGTGGTGCTCCTTGTTGGCTGCCCCAGGGAGGGATGTGGGTATACAACTGAATGTGAAACTCTACAAGTACATTCATTTCTGACAAATATACTGCTTTCAGCTTAGATTTTCTCACCATTGGCCAAGAAGTGTAGTAACACATTTGTTTTTACATGGTTTGAGATGCCTTCAACATCTCTTCATTACTTCCTGTGACTAATGGGAAATGATGAAATATATTTCATATGCCCTAATGACTTTCAAGGGTTTCTAAGTTACCAGTTGGTATTCTTTCCCCATTGAGTTAGGGTGAGAAGTGTTACTTATATTATCTGGTATTAAATATTTATTCTCTCCAAGTTCCTCTCTGCCCCCAACCATCTCATTTTGTACCATCATCATCCCATCCCTTTTACCGAAGGAAGATGATAGTGACCATCACACCTAATCTTATCAGGGGAATCTAATAAGTAAGATAAGGACTGAGAAAGAGTATATATATATATATATATATATATATATATTAAAGTGATAGCAAATGATGAAGAATTTGGCTTAGAAACCACTTTTTTATTTGCTTATTTTTTGCATTAAAACTTATGTACATGATTGGAGCTAAGAATTGAAATTCAGACAAGCCTTGCTTATCTCATACTTTTGTCATAATTATTCTCACACACACCACTTTGCATCAAGCAATCCCAACAAATCCCTCCCTGGGTTGGAGTCACTGATACCCTATCTTTTCCCAAGGGTCTCATTACCTGGAGCACAAATGTTTGAACGGTGGTTCCTGTTTTATTATATATAAACTGACCTAGGAAAACTTCTTCTCCTTCACATTGTTTCGAGATGCCCTGTAAAGAAAGCAACAGACACAGAGGTTGTAATGAATGGGTGTTCAGTTACAGTAAATGGAGGCAAGTGTCTGTTCAAGTAGCAACGATTCTCCAGACATCTTTGGGTGTCCCCCGGGGCACAGCGCTATGCTAGGTGCCAGTACTGCCCTATAAACCCAAAAGGTGTTTAACTCGGGTGGGGGAACCCTTAGGCAAGAAACAGGTTAATCAAAGGGCTGAATAGATTCAGATAGAGAGATAAACAGAGAGGTGAGAGAGAGAGATGACAAAGCAAATTCCAGCATTGACTTTGGCCTCATAAATGTATTTGCTATACATTGAATAAAATAAACACCAAATGAGTCCCCATATTGACCCAATATGCGTGAAACCTAACCAGTTTGCCAAACTTTGATCACACAAATAGCTCCATCCAAAATGTAAGCTTTTGTTGATTTGTGTATGCAATTTCCCTTGTGCTTTTGACCTTCTTTCTCTAAATTTTATTTATTTATTGTTTTCCACTATCAAATATTTTTTTTTTCTTATTAGTCATCCATTTTATACACATCAGTGTATACATGTCAATCCCAATCGCCCAATTTATCACACCACCACCCCCACCCCCCGCCATGCTTTCCCTCATTGGTGTCCATATATTTTTCCTCTACTTCTGTGTCTCAATTTCTGCTTGGCAAACTGGTTCATCTGTACCATTTCTAGTTTCCACATATATGCATTAATATACGATATTTGTTTTTCTCTTTCTGAATTACTTCACTCTGTATGACAGTCTCCAGATCCATCCACATCTCTACAAAGGACCCAATTTCGTTCCTTTTTATGGCTGAGTAATATTCCATTGTGTATATGTACCACACTTCTTCATCCATTCGTCTGTCGATGGGCATTTAGGTTGCTTCCATGACCTGGCTATTGTAAATAGTGCTGCAATGAACATTGGGGTGCATGTGTCTTTTTGAATTATGTTTTTCTCAGGGTATATGCCCAGTAGTGGGATTGCTGGGTCATATGATAATTCTATTTTTAGTTCTTTAAGGAACCTCCATACTGTTCTCCATAGTGGCTGTATCAATTTACATTTGCACCAACAGTGCAAGAGGGTTCCCTTTTCTCCACACCCTCTCCAGCATCTGTTGCTTCTAGATTTTCTGATGCTGCCCATTCAAACTGGTGTGAGGGGATACCTCATTGTAGTTTTGATTTGCATTTCTCTAATAATTAGTGATGTTGAGCAGCTTTTCATGTGCTTCTTGGCCATCTGTATGTCTTCTTTGGAGAAATGTCTATTTAGGTCCTCTGCCCATTTTTGGATTGAGTTGTTTCTTTTTTTAATATTGAGCCACAAGAGCTGTTTATATATTTTGGAAATTAATCCTTTGTCCAATGATTCATTTGCAAATATTTTCTCCCATTCTGAGGGTTGTCTTTTCATCTTGTTTATAGTTTCCTTTGCTGTGCAAAAGCTTTGAAGTTTCATTAGGTCCCATTTGTTTATTTTTGTTTTTATTTCCATTACTCTAGGAGGTGGATCAAAAAAGATCTTGCTGTGATTTATGCCAAAGAGCATTCTTCCTATGTTTTCCTCTAAGAGTTTTATAGTGTCTGGTCTTACATTTAGGTCTCTAATCCATTTTGAGTTTATTTTTGTGTATGGTGTTAGGGAGTGTTCTAATTTCATTCTTTTACATGTAGCTGTCCAGTTTTCCCAGCATCACTTGTTGAAGAGGCTGTCTTTTCTCCATTGTATATCCTTGGCTCCTTTGTCATAGATTAGGTGACCATAGGTGCGTGGGTTTATCTCTGGGCTTTCTATCTTGTTCCATTGATCTATGTTTCTGTTTTTGTGCCAGTACCATATTGTCTTGATTACTGTAGCTTTGTAGTGTAGTCTGAAGTCAGGGAGTCTGATTGCTCCAGCTCCGTTTTTTTCCCTCAAGACTGCATTGGCTACTTGGGGTCTTTTGTGTTTCCATACAAATTGTGGAATTTTTTGTTCTAGTTCTGTAAAAAATGCCTTTGGTAATTTGATAGGGATTGCATTGAATCTGTAGATTGCTTTGGGTAGTATAGTCATTTTCACAATATTGATTCTTCCAGTCCAAGAACATGGTATATCTCTCCATCTGTTGGTATTATCTTTAATTTCTTTCATCAGTGTCTTATAGTTTTCTGCATACAGGTCTTTTGTCTCCCTAGGTAGGTTTATTCCTAGGTATTTTATTCTTCTTGTTGCAGTGGTAAATGGGAGTGTTTCCTTAATTTCCCTTTCAGATTTTTCATCATTAGTGTATAGAAATGCAAGAGATTTCTGTGCATTACTTTTGTATCCTGCAACTTTACCAAATTCATTGATTAGCTCTAGTAGTTTTCTGGTGGCATCTTTAGGATTCTCCATGTATAGTATCATGTCATCTGCAAACAGTGACAGTTTTACTTCTTCTTTTCCAATTTGTATTCCTTTTATTTCTTTTTCTTCTCTGATTGCCATGGCTAGGACTTCCAAAACTATGTTGAATAATAGTGGTGAGAGTGGACATCCTTGTCTTGTTCTTGATCTTAGAGGAAATGCTTTCCGTTTTTCTGCATTGAGAATGATGTTTGATATGGGTTTGTCATATATGGCATTTATTATGTTGAGGTAGGTTCCCTCTATGACCACTTTCTGGAGAGTTTTTATCATAAATGGGTGTTGAATTTTGTCAAAAGCTTTTTCTGCATCTATTGAGATGATCATATGGTTTTTATTCTTCAATTTTTTAATATGGTGTATCACATTGATTGATTTGCATATATTGAAGAATCCTTGCATCCCTGGGATAAATCCAACTTGATTGTGGTGTATGATCCTTTTAATGTGTTGTTGGATTCTGTTTGCTAGTATTATGTTGAGAATTTTTGCATCTATATTCATCAGTGATATTGGTCTGTAATTTTCTTTCTTTGTAGTATCTTTGTCTGGTTTTGGTATCAGGGTGATGGTGGCCTCATAGAATGAGTTTCAGAGTGTTCCTTCCTCTGTAATTTTTTGGGAGAGTTTGAGAAGGATGGGTGTTAGCTCTTCTCTAAATGTTTGATAGAATTCACCTGTGAAGCCATCTGGTCCTGGGCTTTTGTTTGTTGGAAGATTTTTAATCACAGTTTCAATTTCATTACTTGTGATTTGTCTGTTCATATTTTCTATTTCTTCCTGGTTCAGTCTTGGAAGATTATACCTTTCTAAGAATTTGTCCATTTCTTCCAGGTTGTCCATTTTATTGGCATAGACTTGCTTGTAGTAGTCTCTTAGAATGTTGTGTATTTCTGCGGTGTCTGTTGTAACTTCTCCCTTTTCATTTCTAATTTTATTGATTTGAGTCCTCTCCCTCTTTTTCTTGATGAGTCTGGCTAATGGTTTATCAATTTTGTTTATCTTCTCAAAGAACCAGCTTTTAGTTTTATTGATCTGTGCTATTGTTTTCTTTGTTTCTATTTCATTTATTTTTGCTCTGATCTTTATGATTTCTTTCCTTCTGCTAACTTTGGGTTTTGTTTGTTCTTCTTTCTCTAGCTCCTTTAGGTGTAAGGTTAGATTGTTTATTTGAGATTTTTCTTGTTTCTTGAGGTAGGCTTGTATAGCTGTAAACTTCCCTCTTAGAACGGCTTTTGCTGCATCCCATAGGTTTTGGATCATCGTGTTTTCATTGTCATTTGTCTCTAGGTATTTTTTTGATTTCCATTTTGATTTCCTCAGTGATGTCTTGGTTCTTTAGTAATGTATTGTTTAGCCTCCATGTGATTGTGTTTTTTACGTTTTTTTCCCGTAATTCATTTCTAATCTCATAGCGTTGTGGTCAGAGAAGATGCTTGATATGACTTCAGTTTTCTTAAATTTACTGAGGTTTGATTTGTGACCCAAGATGTGATCTATCCTGGAGAATGTTCTGTGCGCACTTGAGAAGAAAGTGTAATTTGCTGTTTTGGAATGGAATGTCCTATAAATATAAATTAAATCTATCTGGTCTATTGTGTCATTTAAAGCTTCTGTTTCCTTATTTATTTTCATTTTGGATGATCTGTCCATTGGTGTAAGTGACGTGTTAATGTCCCCCACTATTATTGTGTTACTGTCGATTTCCTCTTTTATAGCTGTTAGCAGTTGCCTTACATATTGATGTGCCCCTATGTTGGGTGCATATATATTTATAATTGTTATATCTTCTTCTTGGATTGATCCCTTGATTGTTATGTAGTGTCCTTCCTTGTCTTTTGTAACATTCTTTATTTTAAAGTCTATTTTATCTGATATGAGTATTGCTACTCCAGCTTTCTTTTGATTTCCATTTGCATGAAATATCGTTTTCCATCCCCTCACTTTCAATCTGTATGTGTCCCTAGGTCTGAAGCAGGTCTCTTGTAGACAGCATATATGTGGGTCTTGTTTTTGTATCCATTCAGCAAGCCTGTGTCTTTTGGTTGGAGCATTTAATCCATTCATGTTTAAGGTAATTATCGATATGTATGTTCCTATGACCATTTTCTTAATTGTTTTGGGTTTGTTTTTGTAGGTCCTTTTCTTCTGTTGTGTTTCCCACTTAGAGAAGTTCCTTTAGCATTTGTTGTAGAGCTGGTTTGGTGGTGCTGAATTCTGTTAGCTTTTGCTTGTCTGTAAAGCTTTTGATTTCTCCATCGAATCTGAATGAGATCCTTGCCAGGTAGAGTAATCTTGGTTGTAGGTTCTTCCTTTTCATCACTTTAAGTATATCATGCCACTCCCTTCTGGCTTGTAGAGTTTCTGCTGAGAAATCAGCTGTTAACCTTATGGGAGTTCCCTTGTGTATTATTTGTCATTTTTCCCTTGCTGCTTTCAAGAATTTTTCTTTGTCTTTATTTTTTGCCAGTTTGATTACTATGTGTCTTGGCGTGTTTCTCCTTGGGTTTATCCTGTATGGGACTCGCTGCACTTCCTGGACTTGGGTGGCTATTTCCTTTCCCATGTTAGGGAAGTTTTCGGCTATAATCTCTTCAAATATTTTCTCTGGTCCTTTCTCTCTCTCTTCTCTTTCTGGGACCCCTATATTGCGAATGTTGTTGTGTTTAATGTTGTCCCAGAGGTCTCTTAGGCTGTCTTCATTTCTTTTCATTCTTTTGTCTTTATTCTGTTCCACAGCAGTGAATTCCACGATTCTGTCTTCCAGGTCACTTATCCGTTCTTCTGCCTTAGTTATTCTGTTACTGATTCCTTCTAGTGTAGTTTTCATTTCAGTTATTGTATTGTTCATCTCTGTTTGTTTGTTCTTTAATTCTTCTAGGTCTTTTTTATACATTTCTTGCATCTTCTCGATCTTTTCCTCAATTCTTTTTCCGAGGTCCTGGGTCATCTTCACTATCATTATTCTGAATTCTTTTTCTGGAAGGTTGCCTATCTCCACTTCATTAAGTTGTTTTTCTGGGGTTTTATCTTGTTCCTTCATCTGGTACATAGCCCTCTGCCTTTTCATCTTGTCTATTTTTCTGTGAATGTGGTTTTTGTTCCACAGGCTGCAGGATTGTAGTTCTTCTTGCTTCTCTCTACCCTTTAAAATTGAAGATTTTTGAGAGGAGAGCACACTGGTGGAAATTAATTTACCTTGTAAATCTAAAGTTTATTGTTAGGTTCCTTGAATCATAGTAACACAACAAAATAAAGATTTCATGAGTTCAGTCATTTTATTCAATATAATGAAAATCATAATATCAACATTTAAACTATTTATCAATTAATTTATTAAAAGAATTGGATACATCATGACTAAATAATGCACTAACAATTTTATATAATATATATTATATTCAATTATATATAATATATTCTATTGTATATAATATATATTATATATAATATATACATTATCTATATATTGACATATCAATTTACATATTTCACATTTGAGATATATATATATATATATATATATATATATATATATAAGTCTCATATAGTTCCTTCAACCTTTTGAGAGGCATGCTAGTTTTATTTCCACCTTCTTTATCATTCTATTTTAATTTCACTTGGTTATAAATTCACTAATATTAGAGAAAAACAATGAGAAGTAATTTTTCTTACTAAAGGATTCTTGACTGAAGGATTCATCCATAAAATCCCTCTATAATGAGCAACTGTGCACACTTTTGTGAGATAGGGTTTGTTCTGCTCAAATCCAACATAACTCAACTATAGGTGTCTGCAGACACTGACTGGATGGCATCAGGCTTGCATCAAAGGACAGTAGTCTCTGTGTTTTATAACTCCAGGACCACGTCATTTAAAGGCATTTGAATGACACAGAAGGCAGGCTGAGCACCCTTGTTTAACTCTGAGCGCCCCTCTGGATAGGAACACGAAGGGATTGAAGTAAGGCATAAACCTCTGAGGAAAACACGGGAGCAGACACTGAGAGAAAAACATGTGGAGATAGCCAGATGGTGACTGGTGTAGTGGCCTGGAGAAAACTCACGCTACCCTGGCTGTAGGGGGAATCAGCAGCATGCTGGTGCTGATGTTTACTGCAAGGGCCCAGAAAGGGCCAGAGCTGGGGCCATGCTGGGGGCCCAGCATGAGGTTGAGGGGTCCCTACATCTGAGAGTGGGCTAACTGTCTTTTTAAGAAGCAGTTAGACCCTAGTCATCACCCCTGCCCTTGTCCAGAAAGAGATTATCTTTTTCCTCCCAGGTCTAGGACAGCTGACCTCAGGAGCACCCGGCAAAAATAAGAGGTGAAGGTATAACCTCTGCATGAATGGTGGGCTGTGCACCTCCACACCCAGCACATTGGCCAAGCTGAAACCCCCACACAAGGTTGCAGGATTCCTGGGGTCAAACTTCTGGATACCACACTCTGCAGTCTCCAACCAGACCATCTAGCCATGAAGCTCACTGTTGACTTGCCTCTCATGTGTGCAGAAAAAGCCAGCTTTTGACTGTTCAGCTCTTAAATGTGACAAGCATCACCAGACAAATGTGGAAAGCAACTAACAAGAAACATGGAGCCCCTGTTAACAAATAGGAAAGGGGGTACTTGGGAGTAAAAATGTGAGGGAGCTAAAAACATGGAGCAAAACTGTAATTGCACCCAGTAATATAGGAAAACATATAGACTCTAGAAAAAGGAGTATTTATAGAAAAAAAAGTCTTAGAATAATCATGACAGCAGAAATGAAAAATTTAGCATAGGGTTTAAAATATAAATGATAAAATATTCCAGAAGGTGGAACAGAAAACAAAGAAGAAAAATAAGATAGAAAAGATTTTTAAAATAATAGATTAGACAAAACTACAATGAGGTATCACCTCACACCAGTCATAATGGCCATCATCAAAAAATCTACAAACAATAAATGCTGGAGAGGGTGTGGAGAGAAGGGAACACTCTTGCACTGTTGGTGGGAATGTAAATTGATACAGCCACTATGGAGAACAGTATGGAGGTTCCTTAAAAAACTACAAATAGAACTACCATATGACCCAGCAATCCCACTACTGAGCATATACCCTGAGAAAACCATAATTCAAAAAGAGTCATGTACCAAAATGTTCATTGCAGCTCTGTTTACAATAGCCAGGACATGGAAGCAACCTAAGTGTCCATCATTGGATGAATGGATAAAGAAGATGTGGCACATATATACAATGGACTATTACTCAGCCATAAAACGAAACGAAATTGAGTTATTTGTAGTGAGGTGGATGGACCTAGAGTCTGTCATACAGAGTGAAGTAAGTCAGAAAG
Source organism: Balaenoptera musculus (assembly GCF_009873245.2). Classification (NCBI taxonomy): domain Eukaryota; kingdom Metazoa; phylum Chordata; class Mammalia; order Artiodactyla; family Balaenopteridae; genus Balaenoptera; species Balaenoptera musculus. The sequence continues at coordinate 107,378,942 of NC_045793.1, read as the reverse complement.
AGAAAAACAAATACCGTATGCTAACACATATATATGGAATCTAAAAAAAAAAAAAAATGGTCATGAAGAACCTAGGGGCAAGATGGGAATAAAGACACAGACCTACTAGAGAATGGACTTGAGGGTAAGGGGAGGGGGAAGGGGAAGCTGTGACAAAGTGAGAGAGTGGCATGGACATATATACACTACCAAATGTAAAATATATAGCTAGTGGGAAGCAGTCGCATAGCACAGGGAGATCAGCTCGGTGCTTTGTGACCACCTAGAGGGGTGGGATAGGGAAGGTGGGAGGGAGGGAGACGCAAGAGGGAAGAGATATGGGGACATATGTATATGTATAACTGATTCACTTTGTTATAAAGCAGAAACTAACACACCATTGTAAAGCAATTATACTCCAATAAAGATGTTAATAAAAAAATAGATAAGTCAAATCCTCAGGATGTGGACATGAAACCCCCTGACAACAGTTGTGCATCAGGCCTGGCCAGCAACCAGTTTGGAGCAGATGAGCAGTGCTCCAGAGGATATCTTTAAAAAATAAAAAAGAAATTATTTATAAAGTATCTGACATGAATGGGCAGAATGGGAGGATATTTACACATCTGAAGAAGAGGTTGGAAATGTTTTCATGATAGAAATATAGATAACTAAGCAAATTAAATTAAAATGAGGCAATTATCCTCAAGAATATCAAAATTTTCATGTAAAGAAAATAGTATTCCAGTGCATTGTATAACTCAACTAAAACAATATTGTTCACAGAGTCACAATGAAAACGTTGGCTATGGATTGAAACTGAGATAAGCCATCTGGCAGTGTCTCACACATGAAACACGGATTCATCATGTGATCTAGCAATTCCACTCTGTGGCACAAACCCAAGAGAAATGAAGACTGAGGTCCACAGAAAACCTTGTACCCAGCTCCTCACAGCAGCTTTATTCATAATAGTCAAATGGGTGGGATCCATTCAAATGTCCAGCAACTGACTAACGGATCAATAAAAGGGGTCTATCCATATAAGAAAATATTATCCAGAGATTAAAAATATGAAGTACTGACACATTATAACATACATGAACCTTGGAAAATTTATGCTGAGTGAAAGAAGCCATTCACAAAGGACCAGGACTTCCCTGGTGGTGCAGTGGTTAAGAATCCGCCTGCCAGTGCAGGGCACATGGGTTCAAGCCCTGGTCCGGGAAGATCCCAAATGCCGCCGCGAAGCAACTGGGCCCGTGCGCCACAACTACTGAGCCTGCGCTCTAGAGCCAGCGAGCCACAACTACTGAGCCCTGAGCGCCTAGAGCCCGTGCTCCGCAACAAAGAGAAGCCACCGCTCGCTGCAACTAGAGAAAGCCTGCACACAGCAACAGAGACCCAACGCAGCCAAAAACAAATAAATTTAAAAAACCAAAAAAACAAAAGACCACGTATTATATGATTCCATTTTATACAAAATATCCAAAATAGGGAAACCTACAGCTACAAAGTAGATTAGTGGTTGTCAGCGGCTGGGGGAGTGAGGTGGGGGATGGGAAGTGACAGCTAAGGGGTGCAGGCTTTCTTTGGAGAATAGTAAAAATATTCTAAAATTGATCATGTTGATGGTTACACAACTCTGTGAATATACCAAAAGCCACTAAGTGTACACTTTACATGACTGAACCCCCAGAGTGTGAATTATATCTCAATAAACCTGTTTGTTTTTTTTTAAGTTAAGACATAAATATTTTGGGAGAATGGGAGAGGCATGGAAGAGAACTAATCTCCATTTTCCATTAGAGGAAGTCAGTAGATAATAATCAAAACTGAAAAATCAAGGAATAACAGTAAAAGCAAATATGAAGGCAGTAATGACATAAGCAGCTAAAACTGTTGCAAGTGGAAGCTTCCAGAGAGTAAAAATTGGGGTGGGAGAAGTGGGACAAGGGGAAATCATGTTTCCCTATAAACATGGAAACGTTTCTTTTTAAATTATACACATATAACTTTGATAAAAGTAAAAAATAGAATTAAGTAATAGTAATCATCTGGTCCAACCCTCTTACTTTGTAGATGACAAAACAGGATCCAGGAAGTAAGTGATTTTCTCACAGTGATACAAATGGTTAGCTGCACAGTTCAGATGAGATCCCAGCTCCCAATTCCTAGCCAATCACCTACTATAACCCCTTCTGAATGAAGATTTAGACAGCTTCTCACATAGACAGAAAATTCCTTGGGTGCGCTGGAGATGTTTCCTGAGGGAGACACCTTCTCTGAGATGTGCTCCATGGTAACAGCAGTTGGTATGATCTTCCTGGCAAGCTTGATTAGGGCATGGCCCTGGGAACCTGGAAAGGCCCAGCACTTCCCAGGGTGGACATCCGGCTGGAAAGAAAGCACCGCATTAATCTTTTATCTGCTTATATAAATCCACCCCTACAATGTTGGCCAGCTAATCACTATTGACCAAAGAACTTGCTTATGCCTATAATATGAAGGCACTGTGTGGGATGTATCAAACAGGAAAGCTTCCATGACACCCATAGTTTTGGTTGTGCTGATGTCAATCAGAGCCTTTTATTGCGTGAGTATGTTTTCTTTTATTGCTCTAACTAGACTGTAAGTCGCTACAGGCAGCTAGTTGGTATGAGCGGTGAAGGCACTGGTGAAGACAGTGCTGGTGGTGGTAATGAAGAGGGTGGTGGCAGTCACTGTGGTGACGATGATGGCAGGTGATGATGGTAATGGTGATGGTGATGGTAGTAGTGGTGATGATAATGGTGGTGATAGCGAAGCAGGCTCTCCTGGTGGTAAGGAAGAAAGATGATTTCTACCATTTTCTAGATCTAGACTGTACTCTGGAGTGAGATCTATACATTTGCCCCTGAAGGTATTTCTAAACTGGAAATAAATTCAGGTGTGTAGTTATAGTTAAGAAGAGCTGTACTGTCAGTTGGTGTCTAGTGCCTTTTGAGTTGAACTGAAATGATAGTGAAAATCTTACTTGGAAATATCGCCTATTATAATTGGACTTTATAAAAATGTGTTGGCCTGAACAGCACATGGCACAGTCCTTGCACTTAGGGGTCATGCATCTTCAACAAGTGTTTGTCGAGTGACTGAAGTTTTCAGTGGAAAAGGAAGACCACAGAATCAACTTAAAGAAAAGATATGGAATGTGTATGTTTTATTTGAGAAGTACATACTCTAGTTCACTGATCTTAGAATAATAAATAATTATTAATTAATTAATTAATCATAGTTCATTGCCCATAAGTAGGAAGTGTTTCATGTAGTTTGATGACTGTAGAAATGCAAGAGGACAGTTTCAGTTTCTCTGACAAGTTCAGAGTTGTTTCCATTTCAGACATTAATATTTTTCATGATAAGTAATAGGAAGAGAATACTAAAATATAAACAGGTTATTTTAAATCTAGCTTTTACCTGGAGAATGATATCTGGAGGCATTTCATAATTTAAGAACCCAATCCCATGCCAGTAGAGTTTTGCTTTATTATTTTTGTAACTTTCTGAGGTCCCAGCTTCAAGAACAGAGGCTCCTGAAATTATAAAATAATTTTTAAAATTAAAAAATCACACAATTCAAAACACCATTTAGATTTTAATGTTGTTGGAAAACTATTACTGGGCAACTTACAAATAAGGTAAAATGCATACCAGGAAACTGATAAGAAAAGTATGACTTTCAGCTTTCACTACCACTGAAATTTTGTCACTTTGAGAAAACCATGCTTGCTCTGTGTGGTTTCACAAAATTTCTGGAACTGATATTACAATAAAAAATTGAAATCTGGAGCAATTGATTTAGACATGGAAGTATTATGTGTACTGTGTTTATTAGCTAAGGAGACATATGGATCCCCATATTTCAACAACTCATGTGATAAATAAGCCCAATTCACTCAAAAACAAAAGCAGAATGACCAGCAATGTCATAAATGTACTCACAAGTTGTATTCATACAGCCATTCTGCAGATTTATTAAGTTTTCATTTTAATCAAAGAAATATAAAATATACTCATCAAATATTATCCCTTCAGTTTACTTCATTTTAGAAGCAAAATGTATCTGACACAAAAGAAGTAAAGAAAATGCAAATCACTTCCTTAAATTCCATCTGGATATCACAATACAACATTAAAAAGACACATACGTGATGAATATCAGATCACCAGTGCCTTTTCTAAGATGGTAGGATTTGAAATAGTGAATGTACCCAGGGTTGCAGGACTTAGCAAGTAGAAACACAAGATTCCCAGTTAAATTTTAATTTTACATAAACGATGAATAATTTTTTAGTACAGTTACGTCCCATACAATATCTGGGACATATACTAAAAAATTGTTTGCTGTTTGCCTGAAACTCAAGTTTCACTGAGCATCCTTTATTTTACCTGGCAACCCTGTGAGTACCTTGTTTTTTTTTTTTTTTTCTTTTTTTCTGGTATGTTTGTAGAATACAGATTTTTTAAAATGCTCTGGATTTGTCTACATGGTTATTTTCTTGTCATATATTTTTTTTAACATCTTTATTGGAGTATAATTGCTTTACAATGGTGTGCTAGTTTCTGCTTTATAACAAAGTGAATCAGTTATACATATACATATGTTCCCATATCTCTTCCCTCTTACATCTCCCTCCCTCCCACCCTCCCTATCTCACCCCTCTAGGTGGTCAAAAAGCACAGAGCTGATCTCCCTGTGCTATGCAGTTGCTTCCCACTAGCTATCTATTTTACGTTTGGTAGTGTATATATGTCCATGCCACTCTCTCACTTTGTCACATCTTACCCTTCCCCCTCCCCATATTCTCAAGTCCGTTCTCTAGTAGGTCTGTGTCTTTATTCCCGTCTTGCCACTAGGTTCTTCATGACCTTTTTTTTTTCCCCCTTAGATTCCATATATATGTGTTAGCATACTGTATTTGTTTTTCTCTTTCTGACTTCCTTCACTCTGTATGGACTCTAACTCCATCCACCTCACTACAGATATATACAATGGAATATTACTCAGCCATAAAAAGAAACAAAATGGAGTTATTTGTAGTACCTTGTTTCTGAGTGCTGATACCGTCTGCTCGGTCAGTGAATGTTCCTGCTGGACTGATTGGACGGGAATTAAACTTTCACATACTGATGTGAGGACTGACCCCACCCCAGCCATAATCTAGTTCAGAAAATGCTAATTGTGGCAGGTAGGGTTTTTAAGTAATTCAAATTCACTTTTCTTATTCTCATTTTTTAAGTTTCTATTCAGCTTTATTGAGATATACATACTACCCAATTTACTCATTTAAAGTGTACAATTCAGTGGTTTTTAGCATATTCACAGAGTTATACAACCATGACTGAAATTAACATTAGAACACTTTCAATCAGCCCCCAAAGAAACCCTATTGCGCTCAGCGGTCACTCCCCACTCCCCCGAACCCCACCCCATCCCTAGGCAATCACTGACCTACTTGCTATCTACATTTGCCTATTCTGGACCTTCTGTCTTGCTGTCTCTTTGTAGTCAATCACAGTAGTAGCCTTTTGAATATGGCTACTTTCACTTAGCACAATTGATACATTTGAGCTTCCTGGCAGGTATAATGAATGTGTTCCTTCTTATTGTTGTGTAACATTCCACTGTATGGATACATCACAACTAGCTATTCCTTCATCTATTTCCAGTTTTGATGACAATGAATAAAGTTGCTGTAGACATTCTCAGACAGGTTTTATTGTGAACATAAGTTTAAACTTCTCTTAGGTAAATATTGATACGTAGAGGTGGAATTGCTGGGTCATACATGTTATGTTTAACTTCATAAGAAATTGTCAAATGTCATACCCTACTGAAGTAAGTCAGACAGAGAAAGACAATTATTGTATGTTTTCACTTATATGTGGAATCTAAATAATAAAACGAGTGAGTGAATATAACAAAACAGAAACAGACTCATTGATACAAAGAGCAAACTAGTGGTTACCAAAGGGGAGAGGGCTGGGGGGAGGGGCAAGATAGGGGAAGGGGATTAAGAAGTGCAAACTACTAGGTATAAAATAAATAAGATACAAGGATATAATGCATAGCACAGGGAATATAACCAGTATTTTATATGTAATGACTTTAAATGGAGTATAAGCTATAAAAATATTGAATGACTGTGTTGTACACCTGCAACTAATGCAACATTGTAAATCAACTATATTTCAATTAAAAAAAAAAAAGAAAGAAATTGGCAAATGGTTTTCCAAAATGGCTGTACCACGTTACATTCTCACCAGCCACGTGTGAGAGTTCTGCTTGCTTCCCATTGCTGCCACCATTTCATGTGTCAGGTTTTGTTTGTTTGTTTGCTGTTCTAATGGGTATATGTACATTTCACTAATGGATACTAATGATGAGCATTTTTTCATGTGCTTTTTTGACATGCATATATCTTCTTTGATGAGGTGGCTTTCAAATCGTTTGCCCACTTTTTATTGGATTGGCTGCTTTCAAATCGTTTGCCCACTTTTTATTGGATTGGCTGTTTTCTTACCATTGAAATTTGAGAGTGTTTATAAATTGTGGATATAAGTCCTGTGTCAAGTATTTGGTTTGCAGTCCTGTCTCCCAGCCTGTGACTTGTCTTTTCATTCTCTTCAGTGGCTTTTTCCAAGCAGAAGTTTTAAATTTAGATGAAGTCCAAATTATCCATTCTTTTCTTTTTACGGATCACACTTTGGATATTGTGTCTAAGAAATCTTTTCCCAACTCAAAGTCACAAAAACTTTCTCTTATTTTTTCTTCTAGAAGTTTTATAGCTTTAAGCTTTATATTTAGATCATACTTTTTACATTTAATGAATTTTGAGTTAATTTTTGTAAGGTGTGAGCTGTGAGTCAAGGTTTATTTTTGCATATGAATGTCCAACTCTTTCAGCACTATCAACTTGCTTTTTCTCCTTTGTCAAAAGTTAGTGTGGGACTATTTCTTGACTTTTTATTATGTTTCATTAATTTCATTGACATCACATTCTCTCATTACTGTAGCTTTATAGTAAGCTTTCAAATCAGTGTGAGTCTTCCAAATTTGTTCTTCCTTTCAAAACTGTTCTGGCTATTTTAGAAAGAACTTGTAGATTTCTAAACAATCATGCTGGGATTTTGACTGGGATTGTATTGAATCAATAGACTGATTAGGAAGAATTGCCATCTTACCAATATTGATGCTTCTAATACACAAACTTGGAAGATCTGTCCACTTATTTAGGTCTTCTGTTATTTCTTTCATTAGTGGGGTTTTTTTTTTTTTCGCTTTTAGCATGTTTTTCATGTTTTTCACTGCTGTTGTGAATAAGACTGTTTTTAAAATTTCTTTTTCCAATTTCTTACTACTAGCATCTAAAAATTATATATATACAATTGAACTTACTAACTTCACTTATTAGTGCTAGTAGATTTTTTGATGATTCTCTACATAAATCATCATGCTGTGAATACAGAGATTTTTATTTCTTCCTTTCCAATTTTGCTTGCTTCTTTCTTCTTTCCCTCTCTTCCCCTCCACACCCCCACTCTTCCCTGCCCTTCTCTCTCTGATTCTTGTCTTACTTTACTGTTAGGAATTCTAGTACAGTGTTGACTAGGACAGAGCATAGGTCTTTCATCTCCTTAGTTAAATTTATTCCTAGGCATTTTATTCTTTCTGGTGCAGTTGTAAATGGAGTTGTTTTCTTTATTTCTCTTTCTGATAATTTGTTATTAGTGTATAGAAATGCAGCAGATTTTTATGTATTAATTTTGTACCCTGCAACTTTACTGAATTCATTTTTGGTTGTAATAGTTTTTTTGTAGAGTCTTTATGGTTCTCTGTATATGGTATCATGTCATCTGCAAATAGTGACAGTTTTACTTCTTTTTCTTCTCTGATTGCTGTGGCTGGGACTTCCAATACTACATTGAACAAAAGTGGTGAGAGTAGGCATCCTTGTCTAGATCCTGATCTTAGGGGAAAGTGCTCAGCTTTTCACTGTTGAGTATGACGTTAGCTCTGGGTTTGTCATATATGGTTTTATTTTGTTGAGGTGTGTTCCCTCTGTACACACTTTGTCTCTGTATTTTTTTAGTGGTTGCTCTGGCAATCTTAATACACATAACTAACCTTTCAAAGTAAATTTAGAGTTAATATTTTACCAAGAGGTCCCTTTAACTTCACCCATTGACCTTTCCTTAAGAGTTGTCCATCTACATATATTAAAACCCCATCAGCTAATGTTATAATTTTTCTTTTCAACAGTCATACCTATGTTAAAGAACTTAAGAAAATTGTCTCATAGTTATAGATATTCGTCTTATCTGTTGTTCTTTCTTCTTTCCTTAAGTTCTAAGTTTCCTTTTGGTGTCATTTCCCTTAGCCCTGAAGAACTTCCTTTAGCAGATCTGTTGACAAAGAAGTCCCTTGGTTTCCCTTCATCTAAGAAGGACTCCATTTCACCCTCATTCTTTTTTTGTTTTTTTGTTATTTGGTTACACTGGGTCTTGGTTGTGGCAGGTGGGCTCCTTAGTTGCGGCACACTGGCTCCTTAGTTGTGGCATTCGAACTCTTAGTTGCAGCATGCATGTGGGATCTAGTTCCCTGACCAGGGATTGAACCTGGGACCCTGAATCGTGAGCACGGAGTCTTAACCACTGCGCCACCAGGGAAGTCCCTCACCCTCATTCTTAGAGGATATTTTTACTGGATCTGCATTGGCATTTCCTTTATTTCAGTGCTTTACAGTGTAGTTCCCTTCTCTTCTGGTCTCCTTGGTTTTCGATAAGAAATCTGCAGTCATTTGTATCATTATTCTCCCATATTAATGTGAGTGTTTTGTTCCTCTTGCTGCTTACAAGACTTCCTCATCTTTGGTTTTGTGAAATTTATCATGTGTCTGGATATAGTTTTCCTTGACTTTATCTTGTTTCTGATTTCCTCAGTTTCTTGACTCTATAAATTTACGTTTTTAACAAAATTTGGGATGTTTTCAGCTATTATTTCTTCAAATAAATTATTTTTCTGCATTTATCTCTTATCTGCTTCTGAGACTACAAGGATGAGAATGTTAGACCTTTTCATATATGTCCCATAGGTTTCTGAAGCTTTTTCATTTTTTTCAAAATTGTTTCCATTTTTTCCCATTTCTTCAGATTGGATAATTTCTACTGATTTTCAATTTCACTAATTCTTTTCTCTTGTCATTGTCCTATTATTAAGCCCATATAATGAATTTTTTTCAGATGTATTTTTCATTTCTCAAATTTTCATCTGGTGCTTTTCTATAGTTCCTCTGTCTTGGCTGAGAGATCATATCTTTTCATTCATTTCAGCTGTACTTACCTTTACCACTTGAAGCCTAGTTACACTACCTGCTTCAGAGTCTCTGTGTTTTAATCCAACATCTGTGTCCTGATGGAGTGGGTTGGCATCTGCTGGTTCTCTTTCCCCGTGCAAATTGGTCACATTTGCCTAGGTCTTGGTATGTCGACTAATCTTGAACTGTATCCTAGACATACTGAATATTATATTGTGAGACTCTGGGTGCTTTTGTTTGTTTCATCAGACAATCAACCAGAAATGTTCAGACCATAAGTGCCCCTCCTTTTCTATGGGAGGTGGTAACAATCTCAGTTCCATTTTCAGAGCCTTTACAACAGGCATGTTCTGCCCATGTGCCCCTCAGTGGACAGTCTAAGACCCGAGCTGTGGCTAAATCTTTGTCAAAATCTCAGAGCTGCTGCTGTGCTGCCGTGGGTCCGTCTCCGTGAAAGAGAAGCTACGAGGCAAGCTGGCAGCAGGCCACACACACGAGGTCAGGGCGTCTGCTCTCCTGTCCGGCCTTCTCAAGCCTTCCTCCTACACTCTCTGACCGACAGGACTATTTTGTTCTGGTTCTTTCTAGAACGGTGGAGTTTCTCTCACAATTTTAGTCACCCACCGCACTGTCACCACCTTGTGGCTCTGTCACTGCAGCTCAAGCCTCAGCTCAAGCTTCGAGAGAAAAGAAAAACGGTAAACTCACCCTTGCATGGGCCACATTTCCAGTCTTTTACTTCCCTCCACAATCTGCCTCCTTTTGTTTACTTTTCATCATACTCAGGTAGCTGGTTTTTATATTTTGTCCAACTCTTTTAGTTGTATGTCATCAGCAGGGAAGAAAGGCTGCCCTAGGCTTTTCTCCATCTCATCCTAACCAGAAGCTGGCTGTGCATCATGCTAACATTTATTCAGAAGCCATAACATTTTCTGCTATTCCTTGTTCTACATAGGGTATCTACGGACCTTTGTCATTATGGTTTTTCCAAATGGAAGTTGTAAATATATTCAACAGAATAGGAAGAAGGCATCAAAAGGCTGTATCAGAATGCCAAGACTCGGACTTCCCTGGTGGTGCAGTGGTTAAGAATCCGCCTGCCAATGCAAGGGACACAGGTTCGAGCCCTGGTCCAGGAGGATCCCACATGCTGCGGAGCAACTCAGCTCATGCACCATAACTACTGAGTGCATGCCACATGCCTGCGGTCTAGAGCCCGTGAGCCACAACTACTGAAGCCTGTGCACCTAGAGCCCATTCTCCGCAACAAGAGAAGCCACCGCAATGAGAAGCCTGCGCAAGGCAACAAAGAGTAGCCCCCGCTCTCCGCAACTAGAGAAAACCTGTGCACAGCAACGAAGACCCAATGCAGCCAAAAATAAATAAATAAATAAATTTATGCCCAAGCAAACAAACAAAAAAAAACATTCTGTGAGTTACCTTCCCACCCTATCTAAGCTCATGCCTCTCAGGTTTCAGGGAATTCAAAGTCAGGCATCTGTCCTCTTGCTCTGTCTCTCAACACACACACACACACACACACACACACACACACACACACACACACACACACGACTAATAATCATTCTGGTCCAAATGCTCTCTACTCCATGCAGGACACAAATTTATTCCCGCAATATTAGTTTGGCTTTTGTCACTTGATAAAAATTAGCGTTCCTCTGTGGGCTTTGTATTTCCTCCCTCTTTCTCTTGCATCCTTTCCTCCTCCTTCCCCGCCCCCCGCCCCATGCTTCACTGAGCCCATGGTCATACACTGCCACAGGCAGGGGCTTCTAGGCAATATTAAGGTTAACGATTCACAGTCTAAGCACTTAAGAATATATTTTTGGAGGATACTAAGAACATTATATACAGTCTTGAGACACTATCACTTAATCCCTAATAATGCATTTAGATTAGTCATTAGTAGTCGTTTTAGTATATAGAGGATAAAATGTTATAATGTTTGTGATGCATCCCCAGCCTCCCTGTGGCAGGCGCACTTTCTCTGTGGTGCTCTTAGTGTACGTCACACGCGCTAAGGAAGATGCACAGTTTGTGCTCCGTCTGAGATTTGCACTCACCTACAACCATTTCTATTCTCCGCTTTATTGTCTAGGTTTGTTAGTTTTTCCTCCCTCTCCAGTTACCAGGTAGATAAACACCAGATAAAGAAACACAGAGGACATAGATGCTTTTGAAGCATCGACTTTTTATACAGGCCTTGTCACTTCTTTACTCACCTGCTGACTTAAGTGCGTAATCGGCCATCTGGACTTGATCTTCTCTCAACTTTTTAAGTACATAATTTACCAAGTTTGACGTTTCCTGTACAAATTTTAAAAAGAGTTTCCTGTTAACAAACTCTGTCAACTGCTTGAGTTTTGACAATTTACTGTGTTGATTTGGACCCAAGTTTCCTAATCTGCAAAATGATAACAACACTGAATGTTGACCAAGCTGCAGGTGGAGCCCGGCACCACACACAGATTCTTAATATCGCCTTCCCAGGTCAGTGGGCTCGGTGTTTCTCAGGCAGCTGAATTATCCAAGCTGAGATGTGTTCAGCCGTTCGCCAAGGCCACAGAGCAAGGCTGGACTCAAGCCCCTTCTGAAGCCCTGACAACCACTCCATCACGCTCTCACAGTGGGGCAGTCAGATGAGGATGCGTGTGACCGGCTGGGTGCCGCTTTTAGTGTCTCTGCTTAGTAATAAAGACTTGAATGTTCTGTAATATTTGGTTAAATGTATATATATATATATATATTTTTTTTTTTTTTGCATCTTGTGGGATCTTAGTTCCCCAACCCAGGATCGAGCGTGTGCCCCCTGCAGTGGAAGTGCAGATTCCTAACCACTGGACCACCAGGGAACTCCCTGTAGGTATTTGGGGATCAAGACAGTTTACATAGAGTACATGATTGCTTGTGTTAGAAATTATTCATCATTTGAATTAATATTGGGTTCTTAAGGATGTTCTGAGTCTAAAAAAGCAAGTGTCCTGAGAGAACATAACAGTCTGAGTTCTAACTGAGGAAGCACTTTGTCCCAGGGCCGTGGCAGTGGGGGCCTGGAGGCAGTGGTGGTCAGTGTCAGCTTTCTGTGTCTTTCAAAAAGCAGAACCTAAGGAAAGGAAAGAAGTTATTGCTAATAAGGGGGGAGAAGAGGCAAAACCAAGCTCATTGGTCTTCACCATAATATTGCCCAACTTGGTGCTGAGCAAGTCAAATACACGAGCTTTAGGTCCCTGAATAAAAATATTTTACTATTTAAGTATTTGTGTATGGACTTTCAGAGACTGTCATTTCTGCATGAGCTTTTGTTTGTCTTCTTTTGTTTTTTAAGTGCAAAATAAGACAGAATCAGTTACTTATTTGGGTGGGAAGTCAGTTTTCTTGCAATACAAAATCTTCCCTGTGACACAGCAATTATGAAAAAGTGTGCTTCCAGGGGCAAGCTTTAGTGAATGTAAGCTACTACCGGGGAAGAATTTTCAAGAGGACACTGACCACACCCCAGCTGTCGCCCCATTCCCCACTCACATAAGCTGGGGATGTGACAACTGAAGGTCGGACGAGCCCCGCCTCCCTGCCAATGCCCACATCACCTCGTCCACAACTTCAGTATGGTCCCAGCCTTCAGCGGGGTCTCCGTCTGCAGTCCAGCTGTAACTGTGCAGACCATCCCGTATATCTCTAAGTAAGGCCTTCAGAACATCTATTTCTTCAATTAAGAATAGAATTTCACGGAAGTTGTTTTCCAAAGTCTGGCTTTCCTTCCTGTGAATAGAGACCCTCACTGTGAAAGGAGGAAGCTGTGGGTTCCCTGCCGCCCCCCAGGGCTGGGCTTCAGGGCCAGCAAAATGAAGAGGTGCTTTACGTTGCAGAAGAGAGAAACCCTAAGTGAGGGGCGCTCAGGGGATGCCCCTTCGTCTAAAGCACTGCCCTTCACTACATGTGAAAAGCAAAGACTTTCAGGGAAGCCGTCCTGAGGGCATCCCAGGGCTTGGGGTGTGCTCTGTGCAGGCACGTCCCATCCCTTCCCTGGGGAGTGCAGCCACCCTGACCTGAGCTGGGTGATCTCACAGTGTGGATCTTAAATCCCCCTCTCACCTCCTTAGGATGGGGAACACCTTGTACTTCGAGTGGGGTACAGAGCAGGAGATTCCCAACCAAGCCCTGAGGCTCTGTGGACCAGCCTCGGGCAGGCGAGGGGGGAGCTGGAGGATCCAGCCAGGGGTGGAGGTGGGGGGCAGCTGCCTTTCACCAGCTCCAGGGTGCAAGATTTTACTTTCCAAGTATGGGCTCTGCTACTTGTACAGTTTGAAAGTTATTAGAAAGAATAAGAAAATGTCAAGCCAATGGGTATTTCTTTATGCTGAAAAAAATGGAAGCACTACTTATCTAGTATTTTCTCCCAATTTGTGAAACAATATAAAATTTTGAAGAAATAAAAACTGTTAAATTTTGGTGTGTTTGTAACAGTTTTTATTCCATGCAAAAACATTGTTACAAAATAATTTTGTGTCCCACTGCACTTCTCAGATCAGTAAATATATTTTAGAATTATTTTAATGGCTTCGTAATTCTCCATTCCACATGTTTAACCTTCGACCTGCTTTTCTCATCTTGGTGGTTTCCTTTTTTAAAAAAATAATAAATAATATTGAAAGAACCTCCCAGTGTATATTTTCTTAAAGAATGATCCGCAGAAGTAGAAATTAGTTTTATAATTTTACAAAAGCATTTCAGCGTTTGGACCCACACCAGAAAGTCACACACACGAGAACATCTCACTCACTTTAAAAGTTCCAGTTGCTCTTTTGGCATTCGAAGCCTGGCCTGAAAAAAACAAAACAGAACAAAACAAAATCATTCCAAATCCTGCCTACTCAGGTGGAGTTATTTTTCCTATTTGCAAAGGGGAAGGAAATCACACTGCCACCCTTGAGAGAGACGTGCGGCAAGTGGGACCCACAGCCTCTAAGACACCTGCACCTTCCTGCAAATAGTTATATGTAGAGGAGATGCGGAAGCATCCAGACCTGAGGTTTGTTCCTGCACACAGTGAGGGGCACCCCCTTTCTCTGCGAGGAAGCCGATGACTGCATTCCATCAGCATGCCATCAGACAAATTGCAGGCCTTTACCTAATGCCGGCAGGGTGTCTCAACAGGACCACCTCATGTTTGAACAGGGGCTGCCCAGCCAGGCTGACAACGCTGCTGCTGTTTGGGATGCACACAGGGCGTGGCGGAGGAGGTCCACACGGGACGGCGGACAGAGGGGCTGCTCCCAGGCTGCAGCCCCTGCCCACCCAGCTTCCTTCCGCCAGCTCCTCTGTGTGCGAAGCTCCACGTACCTCGTGGGTTCTAGGCTCCCCCACCAACGGCTGCAAACCCAGCAGCTTAAAATGACAGAAGTGGATTCTCTTACAGGCCTGGAGGCCAGAAGTCCGAGATCAGGGTGTCAGCAGGGCCGCACTTTCCTCTCAGGCTCAAGAGAGATTCCATTTCTTGCTTCTTCCACCTTCTGGAGGCTCCCGGGCTTGCTGTGGCCGCACTGTCCCCACACGCCCTTCTCCCCTAGGTGCATCTCCTCTGCATGTCTCTTATCTTATCTGTGTGACACGTGTCAATGGGTTTAGGGCCCAACTGGGAAATCCAGGATGACTTCATCTCAGGAGCCCTAATTACATCTGCAGAGACTCTTTTTCCAAATAAAGTTTCCATGCACAGGTTCTGGGGGTCAGGCCATGAAATAGCTTCTTGGGGGTCACTTTCCACCCTCTGCAGTGACCATCCATGAGTTATCTGGGAAATAATGTCCCATCCTTCTCAGCGGACAAGTCTGCTTTTTTGTTTCAAAGACTCTGACTTCCCATCAGTTTGTTCTGCCAAAATGGTGCAAGGCGGGAGGGACATCTCATCCACACTGTTGTGTGACAGTGGAGTGGAATGGAACACAGCACGCCACACAGAAAACAATTACCTCACTTTTGTTTTTCTGCTGAGCAATTTAATTTTTAAAAAATTTTTACTGGAGTATTGTTGTTTTACAATGTTGTGTTAGTTTCTGCTGTGCAGCAAAGTGAATCAAATTATACATATACATATATCCTCTCTTTTTTGGATTTCCTTCCCAGTTAGGTCACCACAGAGCACTGAGTAGAGTTCCCTGTGCTAAACGGTAGGTTCTCATTAGTGGGCAATTTAATTTCTTATAGGCTCTCCTCAACATTTTTCTTTTGATGGGGATGTGGATGTGGGAGCTTATTTTTGGTAGGGAGAAATTCTTATTTCTAGTTTTTCAGTTTCTGTTTGAATAGGTTTCCTGTCGGTAGGGGCAGTGTTTTGCACTTCTGTTACTTTTTTTCTGTTCTAACCTTAAAAGAACATACAGAAAATATGCCTTCATTAATTTGCTGATAAATGAATTTGAGAGTTCTTTGAAAGCTAACATTTTCTGGATTTTTAAAAGCATTTTTATTTGCCTCATTTCCAAAAGGACTTTACGTGGCTTCCACTATAGGAACAAATATAGTATAAAAAGCCATCAGACCAGGGCTTCCCTGGTGGCACAGTGGTTAAGAATCTGCCTGCCAATGCAGGGGACATGGGTTTGAGCCCTGGTCTGGGAAGATCCCACATGCCACGGAGCAACTAAGCCCGTGCACCACAACTACTGAGCCTGCGTTCTAGAGCCTGCGAGCCACAGCTACTGAGTCCGTGAGCCACAACTACAGAAGCCCGCGCACCTAGAGCCCGTGCTCCACAACAAGAGAAGCCAACACAATGAGAAGCCTGCACACTGGAATGAAGAGTAGCCTCCACTCACCGCAACTAGAGAAAGCCCGTGCACAGCAACAAAGACCCAACACAGCCAAAAATAAATAAAGTAATAAATTAAAAAATAAAAAAAGCTTAAAAAAAAAGCCATCAGACCAAAAAAAAGTGAGGAAATGAAAGTGAAAAGAAAAGAAGGACTGGAAAAGGAAGATAACACGTGAAAGATGGGTTGGCATCCACAGGGAAAAAAGAAAACCTCAAAGATGCAGCAGAGGCTGCTGTGGGTACGGCTGGTGATCCATCCCTTCCAAGAGGGTCCTGTGATAAGAATGGTGCTGGGGCTCCTAAGAACCTTTCCGGAGTTTCCTTCCGGGCAGGTGTACAGAGCCCCATGGAAGGTTAGGACAGATGTCCAGAGCCTTCAGTAGGACTGCACAGCATCTCCAACAAAGCTCCTGATGAAACACCTGCTGCCTGACCCAAAACATGCCCACTGAAGGAGGACCAGTTGGCATCTACAGTCAACTGAACAGGTGTGGAATCAACAGCCTCCTGAGAAATGACTGAGTAGGGCTGAAAGGGCTGAGTAGAAAAGGCAGAGAAACAGCTGTGGACAGGGCCACAGCCTTGTTTGTCATTGTTAACTATTTTACTCTTAAAAATATGGAAGCCTTCATGAATCTGCTAGTCATCCTTGTTCAGGGGCCGTGCTGATCTTCTCTGTACTGTTCCAGTTTTTGTATGTGCACTGCCTAGGCGAGCACTGTTTTGTTTTTACAGGTAATGTAGACTGAGACCCAAAGCTTTATGCCTTAGAATGTGGCTCCAATACTTCGAGCTGGGAAGAATTGGATGCAAGTGTTCACAAATGCCTCACTTGGCCAGTACTTTTTTTTTTTTTAATAACAAAACTGCCACAAGTTATCTAATTTTAAACCTTATAACTTCCAGGGAAGAGGGCACCAACTCAGGTCCAAGGTCATTGACTGGATGGAGTTCATTGGTCTGTCCCTTCTTTCCGTGGAGCAGTGGTTGACTTGACCGAATCTCCTGTCCTTCCTCCATTCTCTCATCTTCGGAGGCCAAAGCATAGGATAGACAAGGTAACATCTAGAGCGCTGGGGTGCACCAGAGAGAGGACACCAGTGTCTGGTCTCAGGCTAAGTCCCTTTTGCTCTAACTAGCTTCAGAACAGCTGTGAGGCCATTCTGTCCACAGCTCCAGGCAGTGGTTAACTGAAGTGCTAGTTGCCATTTTCCACATGCTGAAGCTTCCCTTGGGGTGCTGGCTTAGTTTGTTCAGGATGCTCCAGAATACCAGAAACTGGTTGGCTTATAAATAACAGTTTATTTCTCACAGTTGTGGAGACAGAATTTCAAGATCAAGGCACCAGCAGATTTGGTATCTGGTGAGAACCACTTCCTGGTTCATAGACAGTGTCTCCTCACTGTGTCCTCACATGGCAGAGAGAGGGCACGGAGCCCTCTGGGGTATCTTTTTTTATTTTTTATTTTTATTTTTTGGCCACACCATGTGGCATGCAAGATCTTAGTTTCCCGACCAGGGATCGAACCCACACACCCTGAAGTGGAACTGTGGAGTCTTAACCACTGGACTGCCAGGGAAGTCCCTGGGCTATCTTTTTTTAATGGGCACTAATCCCAACCATGGGGGCTCCACCCTCATGACTTAATCACTTCTCAAAGGCCCCACCTCCTAATACTTGGGGTTAGGTTTCAACATATGAATTTGGGGGGGACATAAATATTCAGCCTATGACATTCTAACCCTGGACCCCCAAATTAATGTCCTTCTTACATGCAAAATACATCCATTTTATCCCAACAGCTCAAAAGTCTTTGTTCATTCCAGCATCAACTTAAAAGTCTAAAGTCCAAAGCCTCAACTAAATATCATCCAAGTCAGATATGGATGAGACCCCAGGTACAATTCATCCTGAAGCAAACTCCCCTCCAGCTATGAAGCTGTGAAATCAAACACATTATCTGCTTTCAAACATAGCAGCATAGGATAGACATTCTCATTGAAAAAGGGAGAAACAGGGAAGAAGGAAAGGGTAATGAATCACAAATCTAGTGTATTAGATTTTAAATGAGTGACATACAAAATGATTTAACAAAACATCACCTGGTAATTGTAAAGCTGTGAACCATATTCTGCAATTGCAGCATAAAATTGTCTGGATTTGTGAGGAAACTCTTTTTCTTTCAGCCTCATGTGATTTCTAAATCCTGTTAAGGAAAAGATTGACTTTGATTAAATAGTTTATCTGGAAACAGTTATAAGATATTTTACATTCATGAAACAAAATTTATATTTTCAGGCAGGACAAAAAAAAATTAAAGTTCTTTCTCTGTGTCCATTTGGGCCTCCTTCCTCCCTCCCTAATATTCAGTGTACATCTGCATTACACATTAACCAGAGCTCCTCAAAGACGGGAGTGAACTTTATATAAATATCAGCATATCATTTTGACATATGAGCTTTTGTCTCAAAAATGTATATGTGCCTTTGACTTCTAACAGGTGGAACAGTTCTCAGAACTACTGAGAGTCTGTCTCCTGAGATATAATCCTCAGTTTGGCTTGAATAAAATTCCTCTTTTTTCTTCTTAACCTGATTGTTAATTGAATTTTTGTGGACAACATATATTAATAGAAATTTCTCTAAGCAGGGAAGCTATATCAGATTCTTGGGTGACAATAATTTTCAATGACAGCATAAGGGGCTCAAAAAATTGTTCCTCCATTGAAACAATCATAAGCTTGCAAAGACTAACAGGACCAACTTTATTGGAATTCTGAAATCTAATCTCAAACTTACAGCAACCAGAGGACTGAAGAAAAGGGCAGATTCGTTTTGGAAAGAGAGCAGTGCGGCATTATTGCTCACCTGCTCTACCGTATCCCACTCCCCAGAATGGTGGCAGTGGCTGTGTGAATGGCAGCCAATGTTTCTGGTGTAGATGTTGTGCCAGGGGTCTAATACAGACATTGTTCTTCAACTACTGTGACTCTGAGCTTTGACCTGCCTAGTGTTCCCCTGATTAGCTGGTGCAGAGGCTGACCTTTGTTTCTACCTGCTCCTTTGGGCTAGAACAGTTTTCTGGGAGGCTGCAATGTCTGTTGAAAGATTTCAAGACATAAACTGGCCATGACGTCTTTGAGGAAGCCCAAACATTGGACTAACTAGACAAAAACTTTATAAACCGTCTGTCTTAAATATGCTCAAAAACTAAAGGAAACCATGGACAAAGAGCTAAAGAAAACCAAAGAAATGAAGTATGAATAAAATGAGAATATCAATAGAAAAATTATAAAAGGAACCAAATACAAATTCTGGAGCTGAAAAGTACAGTAACTGAAATGAAAAAATTCACTAAAAGGGCTCAACAGCAGATGTGAGTAGGCAAAAGAGAGAATCAATGAACTCAGAGATAGAACAATTGAAATTATCAAGTATGATGATGAGGAGGAGAAAGATTAAAGAAAGTACACAGGGCTTGAGAGACCTGCAGAACAGCATCAAACTTATCAATGTAAACTTATGGGAGTCCCAGAAGAAGACAGAGCAAAGGGCAGAAAGAATATTTGAAGAAATAATAGCTGAAAACTTCCCAATTTGATGAAAAGCATAAATCTACACATCCAAGAAGCTCAACAAACTCTAACTAGGATAAACTTAAGGAGACTTATACTAAGACACAATATAATCAGTCAGTCAAAAGCCAAAGAAAGAGAATCTTTTTTTTTTTTTTACATCTTCATTGGAGTATAATTGCTTTATAATGTTGTGTTAGTTTTTACTGTACAACAAAGTAAATCAGCTATATGTATACATATATCCCCATATCCCCTCCCTCTTGAGCCTCCCTCCCACCCTTGGTAGTGTATATATGTCATTGCTACTCTCTCACTTCATCCCAGCTTCCCCTTCCCCACTGTGTCCTCAAGTCCAAAGACAGAGAATCTTGAAAACAGCAAGAGGAATACTACTTGTCATGTACAAGGAATCCTTAATAAGAATATTATCAGATCTCTGAATATTATCAGAAACTATGGAAGCCAGAAGGTGGTGGGATGACATATTTAACATGCTGAAAGGAAAAAAAAACAAAACATGCCAACCAAGAACTCTATATCCACCCAAGCTATCCTTCAAAATGAAGAGGAAATTAAGACATTCCCAGAAAACAAAAACTGAAGAAGTTATTGCCAGAATACCTGTCCTACAGTAAATGCTAAAGGGACTCCTTCAGGCTGAAGTGAAATGGCACTAGAGAGTCAATGTCATCTGGAGAAAATCAATATCTCCAGTAAAGGTAACTATAAGTTTTAATAAGTAAATATAAAAGCCAGTATTATTGTATTTTTGCTTCGTAACTCTTCTTTTTATTTCCTGCATGATTAAAAAGACAAATGTATAAAAATAATTATACATCTATGTTAATGGATACACAATATATGAAAGTGTAATTTTTGACAACAACAGCGTAAAGGAGGAAGGGGTGGAGCTGTATAGGAGCCAAGTACTTATATGCTGTTGAAGTTATGTTGTTACCAATTCAAGCTATATTTTATGAATTCAGAGTGTTAGTTGTAATCTCCATGGTAGTCACCAAGAAAACTTCTAAAAAATATACACAAAATGAGAAGAAAATCAAAACAGTACGCTGCAGGGACCTCCCTGGTGGTCCAGTGGTTAAGACTCTGTGCTTCCATTGCATGGGGCGCAGGTTCAATCCCTGATCAGGGAACTAAGATCCCACATGCTGTGTGGCACAGCCGAGAAAAAAAACCCAAAAAAACAATTAAATACAAAAGGCAATAATGAATAAAATGAGGACCAAACAAGATATAAGACAGAGAAAACAATAGGAAAATGGCAGAATTCTTTTCTTATCAGTAATTACTTTACATGTAAATGGATTAAACTCTCCAATCAAAATAAAGACTGCCAGAATGGATTAAAAAAACATGATCCAACTATATGTTGCCTACAGGAGACGCATTTTACAACCCAAACTGAAAACTATAAAACAATGCTGAAAGGTATTTTTTAAAGATCTAAATAGATAGGATGCTTACTATTGTTAAGATGACAATACTACCTGAAACTGTCTATAGATTCCAAGCAATCCCTGTCAAATTCCAACAATGTGGTCCAGGCATAAAGATAGACATATATAGACCAATGGGATAGAATTGCAAATCCAGAAATAAGCCCATACATCTATGGCTGATTGAATTTTTTGACAAGGATGACAAGACCATTCAATGGGGAAAATAGTCTTTTCAACAAATGATGCTGAGACAACTGGATGTCCATTTGCTGAAAAATGAAGTTGGATCCCTACCTAACGCTATATACAAAAATTAACTCAAAAGGGATCAGTGAGCTAAATGTAAGAGTGAAAATCATACAACTCTCAGAAAAGACATAGAAGTAAATTGTCATGACCTAAAATTTAGTAATGGATTCTTAGGTATGACACCATTAAAATTAAAACATTTTGTGCATCAAAGGACATTACTCAAAAAGTGAAAGGGCAACCTACTGAATGAAAGAAAATATCTGCAAGTTATATATCTGAGAAGGGTCTAATATCCAGAATATATTAATATAAAGGACTCTTACAAGTCTAACCACAAAAAGACAAAAGCCCAATCAAATGGGTAAAGGACTAGAAGAGACTTTCTCCAAAGAAGATATATAAATGTCAAACAAGCACATAAAAAGTGGCCTAGTATTAGTCAATATCAATCATTAGGGAAATGCAAATCAAAACCACAATGAGACGGCACCTCACATCCACCAGGATGGCTACAATCCTAAAAAATGGAGAACAACAAGTGTCAGTGAGGATGTGTGGAAACTGGGACCATCATACATTGCTGGTGGGAAAGTGAAATGGTGCAGCTTCTATGGAAAAGAGTTTGGCAATTCCTCCCTAGCAATTTGCTAGTAGGAGTATAACACAAAGAATTGAAAACAGGTACAGTAAGTCCACTACATGTGAATGAGTTCCGTTCTGAGAGCTAGTTCATTAAGTCCAATTTGTTCATAAGTCCAAATACTTATAATACTTTTCACACCAATAATACATAAAAAACAAAGAAACACAAAAAATAAAGAAAACATTTTAAATTCTACAGTACAGTACCTTGAAAAGTACAGTAGTACAGTACAACAGCTGGCATACAGGGGCTGGCATCGAGTGAACAGGCAAGAAATAAAGACACTGTACTACTGTACTCTATACAGTACTGTACAATGAAGTACACAAAAGCACAACCACTTGTAGAGGATGCACACACATGACAATGTACGCCAGACATGTGAACTAAGTTATGCGATTGGACATGTGAACGTATGTTCGAACCTTTGAAAGTTCACAACGTGAAGGTTCGTATGTAGGGGACTTACTGTATTCAGACAAGTACATGGTCACACATGTTCATAGCAGCACTATTCACAACAGCCGAAAGGTGGAAGCAGTGGACGCCCATCCATAGTTGAATGGATAAACAAATTGTGGTCTATTGATACAATGGAATATTATTCATCCACAAAAAGGAATGAAGCACTTATTCATCTACAACATGGATGAGCCTCAAAAACATGATGTTTAGTGAAAGAAGCCAGACAAAAATGGTCATACGTTGTATAATTCCGTTTATGTGACACATTCAGAACATGTCAATCCTTAGAAACAGAAAGCAGATTGGTGGTTGCCAGGGGATAGGGGAGGGGGAATGGGGAGTGACTGATTAATGGGTGTGGGGTTTCTTTTGGGGTTGATGAAAATATTTCGGAGTTAGAAGTGATAGTTGTACAACATTGTGAATGCACTCAATGTCACTAAATTGTTCACTTCTAAGTGGTTAATTTTATATTATGTGGATTTCACCCCAGTAGATAAAAAAAGGATCTGAGGGGCTTCCCTGGTGGCGCAGTGGTTAAGAATCTGCCCGCCAATGCAGGGGACACGGGTTCCAGCCCTGGTCCAGGAAGATCCCACATGCCGCAGAGCAACTAAGCCCGTGAGCCACAACTACTGAGCCTGCGCTCTAGAGTCTGTGCTCCACAACAAGAAAAGCCACCGCAATGAGAAGCCTGCGCACCGCAACGAAGAGTAGCCCCCGCTCGCCGCAACTAGAGAAAGCCCACGCACAGCAACGAAGACCCAATGCAGCCGAAAATAAATTAAAAAAAAAAAAGAAGGATCTGAGTCCAGTTTAATTCCATTGAAATCATTAACACATCAGTGGTGTCTAAAATGGATCTGGCCCCTTTGTGGGCAAGTGGTCAAGCTTACAGTGGGGAAGGACAAAGAAGAAGTTTGCATGCACTGTGAAGTTGTATCTTAAAAGATGTCAAAGGAATATAGGGTATTCATTTCCAAAACAAGGAAAATCCTGAGCATAAAGAGTTCTACCGTTCACATGGCGCGCTCCTGACACAGGCAGGGAGGTGGGGCCAAAGAAGGGCAGGCGGGGGCTAGGGCACTGTACACGGGGCTAGGGTAGAGCTGTGGGAAATCTCATCACAGAGGGTTCACGAGTCAGGGGCGGGCAGCAGCAAGGGGGCTGGGGCGTGGGTGCGGCCTCCTGAGGTTCACAGTCTGAAATCAGCAGAGATGAAGACGAGACAGCTGGAAGCAGCAGAGCCAGGCAGCGTGCACTTCTCGGTAGGAACTGGAATATTCAAGGTCTAGTCTAGAGGTCTGCTGAGATGGGGTGGGTGCTCAGGGCACTAAGATGCAGCTAAAGGAAGGCTGGTGCAGGCTTTAGAGAGCCCTCGGTCCAGGTGTCTGCATGCAGTCCCAACTAAATAGCCCCCACTGCCAGGTAAAACAGCATTTCGTGGTGAAACTGGGTGGAACTCTTTCATGGGCAGTCTACACTTCAGGTTGTCTGCATACCACAGAGCAGTTTTCCTGTGTGCTAGGGTTTGTGATGGGTGATATTTACAGTCAGAAAACTGCAAATGGCATGTTCCATCATTTCTTCAAGAATCCCATGATAAGCCAGAGTTTTTGGTTGTCAAAATCCCATAAGATGAGTCACCCAGATTTAGAAAAGGTCAATTGTATGTGTTTGCAGTAAAAATATAAAGGATTCTTAACTTCAAAGCAACTTCTTTCATTTTAAACTGTGATTCTAAGAGAAATAAAGTACTTGCTAAGTTTTCACAAAGGTGCCCATATTACTTTTACAATCAGAAATAAAAGATAAAAAAAAAAAAAAGGAATGGTTCAAGAGCGTGCAGTCACTTCCAGGCTCCTGTGGCATTTATTACAAATGTGAGTCATTCCACTGTGATGTCTCTCACCACACACATCCTGTGAAATGGCTTCAAGGATCATTATTTAGGAAGACTCACCTAGAAGAAGAAAAGTCAGTATAAACACCATACTCGCGACAGTCTTCCATGATCGAGTCAACCTAAAAAGAAGAAAAATAACAGCGAAAAGAATTTAACCACACACCACCCTTAACCTTTAATTTGAACTTTAACCTCTGTAACCAAGTCAACAAACATGACTAGGATGAGCATGTGAGTTAATTTAATTCCTAATCCACTATTTGCGAAACTGAGGGAAAGCAGTATTCAGGCTGGTGCATATACAGATTCACACACACATATATACCCCTCTCTTTCACACACATTACTGTCATGCTGTTGCATGTTTTTATGCCTGTAAATGCTTATAAAGAAGAAAACAAAGGAGGTTATCCTAGAGGTCTGCAATGTAGCGTGAGCCAAAGAGAAAAAAGAAAAGTCAGAGTCGGATTTTGTGGAAATTCGGTATTAAGCTAAAGAACCACGACAATGAGCAACTACCTGATAAAATTCTTGAAAGCAATCCTAACCTTTTTTCCCACTTTCTATTGAAGTACAACATACATACAGAAAAGAGCACAAACCATCACACAGCTCAGTGGACCTTCACCAAATGAACGTAGCCACGTAACTTCACCCAGAACCGGGAAAGAGCACGGCAGCTGGTCAGCAGCCCCTCTTGGCCCCCATCAGACCCTGCATTTCCCGCCCCTGAAGGGCACCTCTCTCCCAGGCTCTGTGCCCACTGAGTAGGCCGCCTGGTTGGGAAGCATCGTAAACGGAACGTACGTGCGGCTGCTCCTCTGAATGTTTGCGAGCCGTCCATGGCCTCACGCTGCGTGGCTGGAGCCCCTTCATCCTTACCACCGCAGAGTACCCCACTGTGTGAGTACACACACGGGCACCATCCTAACGTTGGTGGGCATTAGGGGTCGTGATGCACAACACCGCTGCAGTCTTACAAACAATGCTGCTGTGAGCCCTCTTGTCCGTGGCTTCTGATGGACTCGCCGTGTGTATTTCATTTAGGTGAACTCACAGGAGAGGCACTGCTGGGTGGTAGGCTCTGTGCATATTCAGCCTCAGTAGATTTTTCCAAAGAGTTTTACAATGTGATCCCAGTTATAACCTTTTCAGATCCAACTTTAAAGATTGTTTAAAAAGAAAAAAAAAGAAATTGGCTAAAACAGGCTAATCCCGTTAAGGCAGAAGGCTAGGAGCTTTGGGACAAAGTACTCTAAGGTGGCAGACTGAAATTTCTATTTAAAACATATGAAAAACTAGGTAAAGATGAATCACTCATTAATGACAGATGGCACCTTGACGTAGCAGGAGAAGCACTGGGTCACAACTTAGGAAAGGGGGCGTTGTTACTGAACGCAAGTCTGTGTGCCCGATGCACAGCGAGGGCAGACAAAACAGAAACGTTGGAGTGTGGAGCAGAGAAAGTTTTATTTCAGGGCCGATCAAGGAGACGGGTGGCTCACGCCTTAAAACACCCGAACTCCCTGAAGCCTTTCAGCAAAGCCCTTTCATAGGAAAGGTGAGGGATGGGCATGGTTGGTTGCTGCAGGCTTCTTGGTGCCAGAGCCTTTGTTCTCGCAGCTGTCCGTGAAGGTCAGGTCACGCACGATGTTCCTGTAAACCTCCATCAAAACAAATGTTATCCTCTGTCCTGCAAGTTTTTATCTAAAGGTGTAATGCTCATAAAGGTCGTAGACAAGGAAGAGAAAGACAGGCATTACATTCCTTCTCCATGCGTCCTTGCGGCTTTTAACACATAACAAATCCCTAAGCAAAGCGACAGCGTCACCCCACATCTTACTTGTTCAGGTCCCAAGTCTCGACTTTCGCCCTCCGAGGTCCAGGCAGTGGCTGAGGGGAGGGGGTCCCTGTGCGGGCCGGTCACCCTGCCGGGCAGCGCTCATCCAACACACAGTCTGGGTCTTCCTGCCAGTGCCCAGGCCCCGCTGAGGAATCCCAGCTGGCAGTGCCCTCAGGGCCAAGTCCCCAGACCTGCCCAGCCACCGTCACTGAGGGAGCCAGGTGCCCAGGACCCAGCCGGCCCTCAGCCTCCTCAGGCCACGCAAATGGGGACCAGGTCCGTCGGACCCGTGCTCACAGTCTGGCGATAACGGCCTGGTGCCCGCCCTGCCCCTATGACACTGCTGGGCCTGAGTTTCAGCAAGTCACTTGAGCAGTTTGGGTTTGGGGTTTTGACCTGTTATGAGCTAGTTGCCATCAACAGAAAGGCAGAATTCCCTGCTCCAGGCGAATGAAGAATGGCTGAGCAAGGGACCTCAAGTCTGGACGCTGCTTCATTCATAGTGCTGGACCCTGCACACGAAGAGACCGGGCAAGAGGCCACTGACAAATGAATGACCCGAGAGGCTGCAGTTTACAGTCATAATTTCACACTGCTGCCGAAGTGCATTCTCTAAAAAAGAATGTCTTTCTCTTTCATAACCCTTGTCCCCCACTCGCTGTAATTAACCTAAAACCCCAGGCCACAGAAAGTAACATTGCTGTTTAACATTATGGGAACGAGACAGGAAAGAGTTGGCCAAATGGACAGATTTGCTCCCTCAGGGATCTGCTCCTGAGCGGTTCTGTCCATTGGGCTTGTAACCTGACAGCTCCGGAAGCAGCTCAAACGCCGCAGGGAGTATAGACTCAGGACTGTGAGGGAGGAAAACATTTTCCTCTCCCCTCCTAGGTTCCTCTGGCTGGTCTAAGAATTAAATGGACCTGAGACAGATTAAGCAAACACAAGTTTTATATCAGGTACGTGTGAGGGAGGCCAGGAAAACGGAGTCGCTCGCCCAGATGGCTGAGACGCTCACCTCAAATACCATCTTCAGCTAAAGGCAGAAGAGGAGGTCAGGTTTGGGACTTCAGAGGGGAGGAAGGCAGTTCACATGGGGATGGAAAAGCAAGAGTCTGGTACATAAAAGCAGAGACGGTGGGACACAGAGTGGACCCTGATGTCTGGGCCCTGCCGGTCCCCACCCCTTGCCCCAATTCTCTGCAGACATCCCTCCCTGCTGATAGCTCTGTTCCAGGGGCAGTCCCTTTATCTCAGTTCTTTACGCAGCTAAGGGGGAGGTAAAAAGAAAGACCTCCTGAGTCTTCTGTTTCTTCAAAATAATCAGCCTAAATTAACCCTCATGCCAAAGAGACATATTTTATGGGGGGGAGGGCAAATTTTGTTCCTCTACAGAATGAGTCACCTAATTCCCCCCATATAGAATCTTTAAGTGGCTTATCCGTCTACAAAAAGCAATCATGCCTATTGTCCATCCAGGGTGGTGAGAATGTGCTAAAAGCAACAGAGAGGTAGGTCTTCCCAAGCCTCTTCTCTGAAGGGACGTGCATTCTTGAAACCACCATACCCCTTGAAATCTCACTGGTCACCTGGGGGATCCACTGTCTAAAGAGAGTTACTCAAAGGTCATGGAGCCCTCCCGAGGGACTGGCTTAATGAAAATTACCACATACCTCATTAACCAAAGGTTAACTAAGCTTTTTGATTAAACCTTAGCTGTTACCATGGGGACGGTTACTTCATTACTCTTTGTTTTGTTTTCCCAGCAGGCAGCTTCAAGGAGGCAGGTAAAGGGTCTTGGGTCTTTGTGCCACCCAAGTGGCCGGGGCTTTCCTGCTGTCTCCTCATGTGCTCTAACTAGAGGAGACAGTTATTAGCTCAAAATATGTACCCACTAACAGCCTGTGTAGTCAATTCTCACCCAAGCATGTAACAAATGCCCTCTGTGTCCAGAGTCGTAAAGCTCAGCGCTGGACCCTGCACAGGACAGAGACCGGCCAAGAGGCCACTGACGAATGACCCGAGAGGCTGCAGGTTACAATCACGTAATTTCACACTGCTGCCAAAGTGACATTGAAAAAGAATGTCTTCTCTTTTATAACCCTTGTCCCCCACTTGCTGTAATTAACCTAAAACCCCTGCCGTTAGAAAGAAGACAGCAGGCCACAGAAAGCACTGGGATTCAGAGAAATCTTCAGAGGCTTTCTCTATAAAGGAGGGTTATTTTCCAGGTGAACAGAGCACATAGGACACAAGACGCGTATCCCATCAGATCTTATGGAATTCCCCCTGCAGGTACGTACCCGCTGGCGTCAGGGTTTTCCTGCTCAGAGAGCACAGCACTCCTGCTCGAGCCGCTGCCGGCCTCCTCAGAAGGACCCCTGAAGAGCCTGGCGCCCCGCCTCGACCTGGGTCTTCCACTCATTTTCCCCACGAGGAACAAGTTGCTGGTAGATGGAATACCGTCCGCTGTCTCTTTGCTACCTGATGGAAAACATGATGCGATCCATAATGCGCTTTGGGTTGGTTCGGGTTTTGTCTTCTTACCTCTCAGGTGGTTGTCCTTCGAGGAGGGAACCGAGTGAACAAACCTTGAGATGCCTTGGGCTCTTCTGTTGCATCACCTTCTGTGACACATCACAATGGCCCAGCCCCGCGCAGGGGGTGCACGCGGCCCCCTCCACCAGCCAGCACACGTCCTGAGTGTACGTCACAGTGCTTTATGGCAGCAGCTCCCAAACATACCAGGAAATGCCAGGGTACCCGTACCCACTGTTCTCAATTTTTTTTAATTAAAAAAATTTTTTTTTCTTTTGGCCATGCCGCACGGCATGTAGGATCTTCGTTCCCCAACGAGGGATCGAACCCATGCCCCCTGCAGTGGAACTGCAGAGTCTTAACCACTGGACTGCCAGGGAAGTCCCCCTACCCACTATAATGCTACAACAAATCAATGTTTCACTGTGTTTGCTTCAGTACTTTTTAAAATTTATTTTTGCTGTGTTGGGTCTTCGTTGCTGCTTGAGGGCTTTCTCTATTTGTGTCGAGTGGGGGCTACTCTTCGTTGTGCTGCGCAGGCTTCTCATTACGGTGGCCTCTCATTGCGGAGCACGGGCTCTAGGCGCTCGGGCTTCAGTAGTTGTGGCACACAGGCTCAGTAGTTGTGGCTCACGGGCTCTAGAGCGCAGGCTCAGTAGTTGTGGTGCACAGGCTTAGTTGCTCTGCGGCATGTGGGATCTTCCCGGACCAGGGCTTGAACCCGTGTCCCCTGCATTGGCAGGCGGATTCTTAACCACTGCCCCACCAGGGAAGCCCTTCAGTACTTTTTAAAAAAAAATAAAATACTAGAGACTTCCCTGGTGGCAAAGTGGTTAGGAATCCGCCTGCCAATGCAGGGGACACGGGTTCGAGCCCTGGTCTGGGAAGATCCCACATGCCGCGGAGCAACTAAGCCCGTGCACCACAACTACTGAGCCTGTGCTCTAGAGCCCACGAGCCACAACTACTGAGCCCACGAGCCACAACTACTGAGCCCACATGCCACAACTACTGAGCCTGCATGCCATGCTCCACAACAAGAGAAGCCACCGCAATGAGAAGCCCGTGCACCACAACGACGAGTAGCCCCGGCTCGCGGCAACTAGAGAAAGCCTGCAGCAGCATCGAAGACCCAACGCAGCCAAAATTAAATAAATAAATTTATTTTAAAAAAACAAAAAACCAACAAAAAAAGTACCTTAACTAAAAAACACTTTAAAACAAAAACAAACAAAAAACCCAAACATGTAGTAGAACATCAAAAGATTACTGCTAATCACAAAAAACAGACATCTCAAGTTAATGAATTTAGTGCTTTTCTATGTATGGGAAGATGCAAGAGTCTGGGCTCATTGAAATCATTCCATTGATCTGCACCTCAGCTATCTGGGGCCAGTGTCCTGCTTTTCTCCATCCCGAATCCCCTCCTCAGTGGCCTGATGGTGGGGCAATATTCCTTGTTTACTGGAATGGCTTGCAGCTTTTTTTGTCCACACATCACAATTCACTCACCCGTTCTTATATGGATGTAAAGTTCTGTTGCTTTTGGTTTTTCAGAAGCACAATGAATATTCAATATCTGTCTTTGTACATGTCTCCTGCACACCACAAGGGCTTCCCTGGGTGGACACGCAGGAGAGGAATTGCTGGGAATGATGAGCATGGTTATTTGGGGCATAAAATTCCAGGGTGACATTTATTTTCCTCTCAGCCCTTTGGAGATACTATTCCATGGTCTTGGACTCGATTGTTGTGGATGAAAATTCTCCTTAAACTTCATTCCTCTTTATTCCTTTTCTGTGAGAGTGTCTGTATGGCAACTTGGTTTTTCTTTTCCCTTTGGTCGTTTTTAAGATTTTCTGTTCATCTTTGATGTTCTTCAGTTTCACCCAGTGTACCTCAGTGTGATAATGGTTTTTAATTTTTCCTTCTTTTTGGAGGAAAAAGCATAAGATACTTCATGCTTTCAGTTTGAGTACTCATGTATTTCTTCAATTCCGGAATATTTTTCAGCCATCAGCTCTTTAAATGCTGCTTCTTTGCCATTGTGGCTCTTTTCTTATGATGGCCCACCTGCTGACATTTGTGACTTCCTCTTGTTTTATTCTCCATAGCGCTCAACTGTCCCTTCATATCTGTTTTTGATTTTTTTCTGTTTTTTGGTTTTTCTCTCTTTGCTATGCTGATTTCAGGGTAAATTTGTAAGTGCTAGTATATAATTCACTGATTTTCTTTTCTTTTTTTTAAGATTTTTTTGATGTGGACTATTTTAATCTTTATTGAATTTGCTACAATATTGCTACTTTTTAAAATGTTCTTTGGGTTTTTGGCCATGAGGCATGTGGGATCTTAGCTCCTGGACCAGGGATCGAACCTGCACCCTCTGCATTGGAAGGCGAAGTCTTAATCACTGGACCGCCAGGGAAGTCCCACTAATTTTCTTTTTAACTCTATGAAATATAGACCTATCCCAAGAAATCCCAAGATTCCTGATTTTTTACCTAATGGTCCCAAATTCAAAAGATACAAAATGATACATAGCAAAGTGTTGCCTTATTTAACCCACTTCTGCCTTGTAGTTATCAGTTCTCCACCCTCCTTGCATCCATGGGACCATTTTCTTTTATTTTCTTTCAAAGATATGATATGCATGTACAAATATATATGTAAAATACATATACTTATGTACAAATATATGGGTGTATCTATCTCTCTCCATCTATCTGTCTATTTATCTCTTCACTTTGTTGAAAGTAAATGGTAGCTTGCTAGGAACCATGCTCTGCATCTTGCTTTTTTCACATAAAAATATATCTTGGTGACCATGATAGTGGTGGTGGTGATGAAAAAAGAAGAAACGTAAATAATAGCTTTGATTTTAGGGTAGTAACTTTTCTCTCTCAGTAAATGGTTTATGAAAGTTCCAAAGAATCTTTAATCTTTTAAAAATGTATTGTAAAACCTGCCAAGTATAATAAATTAATTCATATTAGGAAAAAATATATCTTGGAAGTTTTTCTGACTCACTTTGAGATGATCTTCCTCATTCTTTCATGTCTGCCTAGGATTTCATTGTACGAATGTGCACTGAACAGTTTACCCTGATGAGCATCTTTATATTGAAAACAGTGTTCAGTAAATAACCACATGCTGAAGTTATTCTGAGTGTACGAGTACATCTGCAAGAATGCACAGCCAGAGGAAGAACTGCTGGGTCAAAGTCTCTGTGTGTTTGTAATTTTGATAAATGTTGCCTTTGTCCTCTGCGGAGACTCTACCAGTTAAGTTTCCATTAGGAATTTATGAGATTTCCTCCTGTTCACCAACATGGTGTTTTATCAACCTTTTTATCTTTACCAGTTGAATAGCTTTTAAAAAACTGTACCTCAGGATAGTTTCCTTTTGCATTCTGATGAGTGAGTTTGAGCTTTCTTTTTCCCACATGATTAAGACCCAAGTTCTCCTGGTTTCTGCTTTTTTTTGCTTTTGTTGTTTTGTTGACCTGTTTTTGCTTTGTTTCTTTTGCTTGGAAATTTATTTTTAAAATCATTATCATTCTTTCATTTATGTCTTTAAGTGTATTCTTATTTCTTTAAGTGTGTACTCATTTGAAAACCCTTTTCAAACAACTGGATTAAAAATAAAATCTGTCTGGAGATCATTCATTTCCTGATGAGTCACCATCTTTCCATGGCCTGTTTCCTCGGTGACTTAGGGTTTTGGATGGCAGACTTATTTTGAGTGGGGAGTTTCCTAGTTTCACTCCCATCTCTGATCTTCCGTGTTTATTGGCACCCCATGACTTCCAGACTTGTTAATTTTTTTCTATTTGTATTTTGTCTATTGTTGTTATAAATTTGGAATAAGGAGGTACTTGAGACCACAACCCCAAATCTGATATTTTTCAGAAGACCCCAACATATTTTTAAAAGCAGTATTGTGACACAGACCTTTCAGCCTCCTACCTGCAACTGGGTTTCCTTTCTTCTATGACAACAAATAAGGAAAACTTCATTTTTTTTAACATCTTTATTGGAGTATAATTGCTTTACAATGGTGTGTTAGTTTCTGCTTTATAACAAAGTGAATCAGTTGTACATATACATATGTTCCCATATCTCATTTTAAATGGAATCAGAAAGCTCCTGAAGGGGTAGCTCTCATGAAGGTGCCGGGAAGAAAGAGGGAGGTAAGGATTGCTGTAACAAGGTCTGTTAGTGTAGAATTGTCTTGGTCTCAACTTCTTATCCATGATAATAAGAATGTTACTTTTCTTCTGGCACAAGGAGGGCATTCTTCAACATGGGAATTTCTTCTGATTTTAAGGGAAGGAAGATCCCTCCCCACCCCAGTAACAATGCACTAACCACAACTTGCAGCCAACAAGAAACTGCCACAACCTGGAACTCTTGTTCTTTTCTAATGAACTTTTATTCAAAACAACCCTCCCCAATTTCCTCCCAAAACCTAATAAAAACTGACCTTCCCTTTGTCTCTTTGGACTTGCCTATGGTTCACCACAGTGTGGACAAAGAATGTCTCCTGCCATGTCAGTAAACAGGACATGTGGCCATCAAAAGCCATCAGCCCCTGCAGTCTCATGGACTGTGCACCCTGAGGGGATCCAGAATGGAGAAAATCTGGACACTGGCCCTAGATAGCTGAGGTGCACATCAAAGGAAGGATTTCAGGGAGCCCAGACTCTTGTATCCTCCCATACATACAAAAGCGCTAAATTCATTAACCTGAGATATCTGGTTTTCTTTAATTAACAGTAATCTTTCGATGTTCTGACTACCTGGTCTTTGCTGCAAAATCTCCTACATATTCTGGCTCCCGCCTTACCTTTTTTGGAGCAGTCCCTCAGAGCGATCTGAGAGGCTGTCTTCTCGGCTTAAGTCCTCAGCAAGTCCACTGAATAAAACATAAATATCGACTTTTAGGTTGTGCTTTTTTTTTTTTTTTCCAGTCAACAATAGCTTGTTTGTCCCAGATTGCAATTCCTCTGCTATTCCCAAATAAACTCAACCCTGCTTTTATAATTTGTCAATAATTTTATTTAAGATTACTGTTTCGTTGGTTCAGAAGGAATTCTGATTGGCCATAATCTATATTAACATTTCTCTTCCCCAGCCCCTCTTGGCTGTGCCCTCTGAGACCCTTTCTTTGCAGGACCTTCCCAGACCAGTTACTAGCTGTTCCCAACTGAGCCAGGAGCAAGAGAAATATGCCATCCCTGCCAAAAGTTGGGGAGCGTTGTGGCTGGAAGTAAACATTTGGGAGTCGTCTCATATGGGGGTGCTGGAGGAGATTGCATAATCAGTGAGTATGGATAGCACACAGAGATAGCTGTCCAAAGACTGAGGTCTATGGCACTCCAAAATATAGATGCCAGGAAGAAATGTAGGATGCGATGAAGACTAGCTTGCAGAATTAGCTTGCGAGTTAGAGTGAAAACAGCAGAGTCCCAGGTCTTGGAAGGCAAGTAAAGAAGGTGTGCGGGACCACTTATCCAAGCAGTCTTAACTGTTAGTCTCCAGGTGCAACAGTTTCAAAGCTGTGAAAGTTATGGGAACGTCTGGTTCAGATGAATGATCCAAACATGGTTCTAAAAGCCAGTTCCTCCTGAAATCCTAAACATGATGCAAAGCCTTTGTCTTAGTCCACGAGGGAGCCCACAGACTGGGTGACTTATAAACAACAGGAATGTACTTCTCCCAGTTCTGGAGGCTGCAGCAGGTCTGGTGAGAACCTACTCCTGTTTCCCTGACGCCATCCTCTCACTAACCCTACTCCCTGGGCAAACAATGCTGTGACTTATGCAAAAGGAAGCCCTGATATTCTTAGTGACAGTCTACGTGCCTCTACCTGCAGTGGAACAAACATTTGACATCATTGAAAAACAAAGTCTTGATTACTTTCAAGACTGGGCCAGCTGAGGATCCTGAAAATATTATATGAGAGCCGGATTAACCTCAGTTAGGGTTAATTCCCATTGCAAGAGTTACCCTCTTGTTACCCAATTCGTACGTCACCTGTCTTCTGCTAGAGTTCTAGGGCTTTACTTGTGTAGCAGAAGCAGCACCTTGTTTAATTAAAGTTGCCAAATGACCACCTTTAAAGACATCTTGATTTTTCTTTTTTCTGCGAAAGAAAACCTTAGCTCCATACTACTGCCCGGGTGGTGGGAACCACAGGGTCTCCAGCGGCTAGTCCTCTCCATCATTCTCTCCGGATGACCACGTCGTGGTCCCTGCTGCGGCCTCTGGGCTCACGGAGCAGAGTGGGGAGCCCGACTCACAGTAGAGCCCGAATCCAGGTGGGACAAAAGTGCGCACTGAAGTCAAGCGTTGGGACTCTGAACACTGTTCCGAGGAAACACCGCCACAGACTTTTTTTTAAAGGATCTCTCAATTTCCAAACCAGAAATACTGAAAAAATAAAGTGTGTGGAAGACGTCTACATGGTAATTTTACTACTGATACACGGTTGGCAGAAATGGCTGTGTGCTGACTTTTGCCAGGTACTTATTTGTCCTTTTATAAAGATAATTAATTAATTAATTATTTATTTATTTATTTATTTTTGGCTGCGTTGGGTTTTCGTTGCTGCGCATGGGCTTTCTCTAGTTGCAGCGTGGGCTTTCTCTAGTTGCAGAGAGCAGGGCTACTCTTCGTTGGGGTGCATGGGCTTCTCATTGCAGTGGCTTCTCTTGTTGTGGACCAGGGGCTCTAGGCATGGGGACGTCAGTAGTTGTGGTTTGCGGGCTCTAGCGCGCAGGCTCAGTAGTTGTGACGCACGGGCTTAGCTGCTCCTCGGCATGTGGGATCTTCCCGGACCAGGGCTCGAACCCGTGCCCCCGGAATTGGCAGATGGCTTTTTAACCACTGCGCCACCAGGGAAGCCCTGTCCTCTTTTTCTTAATGCATTAAATGAATGGGACATTGACAAGAAAATCTCTGTCGAATTTCTTGGACGACTGGGAGGCGAGGGCGCACCGGAATTCTGAGGCTGGCCTCGCCCCCAGAACGCCCCATGCCTCGCCCCGCCAGCAGCGCGGCCTGGCCCAGCACCGAGGCAACGCCCCTGTCAGCAGCGCAGCCACGCCCCCGCCACGCCCTGAGGACTCGCCCGGCCAGCAGCGCGGCCACGCCCAGGCCAGCACTTAGGCCACGCACCGGCGCTGGGCCGTTGATAGTAGGAGCCCGCGCTCTGCCCCTGGAGCTGATTGGCCGGCTGCGGCCCCTCACACTGCCCCGATTGGCTGCCGCTGCTCCTGCTGCGACCGCCGGTTGGCCCAGGCCGTTGCCCCGGCGACGCGGGTTGCTGTGGTTCCGTGCCGCGCTGGGAGTTTGGGTTTGGTCCCAGCCGCCCGGTGGAACAGAGTGGCCTCGGACGCTGCAGGTGGCAATCACCGAGACCCTAGGCCTGCAGGTGAGCAGAGTCAGACGGCCAGTGGGGTCGGGGCAGGGAGGGGGCCACCCGTCACCCGGGATGGAGGAGCACCGGGCCGGGGGGGGGGGGGGTACCTCGGAACCTGCTGTCCCCTGCTGTCTACTCGGCGTGTGTGTGCCCCTGCTGTATACCCTGCCTGGACGTGTCCCTGCTGTATACCCGTGTGGATGTGCCCCTGATATATACCCTGCCTGTCAGGTGGAGGAGGACAGACAGAGCAGGAACGGGGACCCGGCCTCTGCAGCTCAACCCCCGCGTCGGTTCCTGGTTCACCCGAGAACAGAGAACAGCCGGCCCAGCGTGTCTCCCGGCATGAGGAACACGAGCAAGGAGCTGCACGGCGGCACGAGCCGCTATGCTCCCTGCGGTGAGTGACCCGAGGAGAGGAAACCCGCGTTTGCTCTGCGGCTGGACTGGCTCAAACCAGCATCCTGCGTGCGTGTGTGGCAGGGGTGGCCGGGAGGGGACAGGACAACACGGGGTACCCTCAGAGAAAGCTGCACACTGCCCCTATGCCCCAGTGTGGAAGCAAGGCTTAAAGGGTAGCATGGGGGGAAACTAAGCTTGTTAGTTAGTTTGTTTTTTCCCTTTATTCAACAAAAGAAAGTCAGGCTACCCACTGCTGTTGGAGCTCCTCAGTTTTTGGAGCGATAGCATCTCTGAAAATTTCTCTGTAACAGTAACCCTGTGTAAGTCTCACAGGGGTCTCCCTGTACGTTGGCTTGGGCACTTTCATTTTCAGCTGCATCCCGACGTATTTCATTGATCACCTATCTCTTGCTCCTAATTTAGACCCCAACCAGGGTAACTATGTCTCCTGCTTTAAGCAGTGGGACACAGGAAACAAGCCTCTGGTGGAGGTTCCCACGGCAGTGGGCTTCTCACGGTGAAGCTGGCAGAAGGGAAGGAGGAAGACCTGGGTGCTGGAGTCTGATTTTGCCTTGGTTTTTACGCTGCCCCATCTCGAGAAGGGCTGGAGAAGGAGGGAGGAGAAGAGAGTCCCAGAGCTCTGCTGGGAAAGGCAGGGTGAGGGCTGGCAGGGGGGCTGCGGGCAGTGGGACCAAGCATGGGCTTCTTCACAGTCTCAACGTGCTTCTTGCCTGGAGCTCTGCTGTGGCCACTATGGTTGGGTCCGTGGCTGTGCTGGGAATGGGGCAGGGGACGGGAGGCCTGGGCCCCCGTCTCCACGGTGGGCTCTCAGCCTGGGTCTGACGTCTCAGTGCCTTAGTGTGTGGCCTCCCCATGTGAGCAGCACAGAAGACGGCGACACTTGCCAGGTGCTCTGCTAAACACTGTCACACTAACACTGAACTTCAGAACAACCTGTCGAGGGGTCCTTAGCCCTGGCTTATAGGTGAGGAAGCCGAGGCTCAGAGTTTCAGGAGGCTGCCCTGTTCTCCAAGGCCGCAGCGGCCCAAAGGCAGGGCTCCAGAGCCCCGTGGGATGTGCCCTTAGACACCAGAGAGCTGTGGGGCTGAGTCACCTTGTGATCTCTCTGAGCCTGGCTCCTTATGGGTAAAGCAAGCACGCGAGGGGGCAAGGGAGCTCGTAAAGAAATCTACACGGTAGTAAGTGATCTGGTGCCATACAAGTACTGATCATGTTTGAGGACAAGACAGTTCTCGTTCCTTTAACCCTGTGTGTGTGTGTGTGTGTGTGTGTGTGTGTGTGTGTGGTGACAGCTGGTTCACAGTGACTCGTGTGCTGGCTCTCTGAGCATGGCACACAGTGATAAACAGCCAACCAGGTTAGAGCTCAGTGCCCACCCAAAGCTTCCGGTAATGAGAAGTAGAAGCTACTCTGTTCTCTGTGGATTAATTAGTAATCAAAACACAGAGAGGAAAAATCAAGCAAGAACCGAATGCCTTCCCTCTAAAAGAAAATATTTGAGCTGAATACAATCAGATAAGATGGTCCTACCCATCCTCCTAGTTCTTAAATTAATTCTCTGTGAGCTTGGGCACACTTCTTTAAAGCTTTCCTGGGGCGGGGGGTTTCTCCTTTTCAAAACTATAGTGTTTCCACTATACTGTTCATCTAATTACTGTTCTTTAGATATTTAAAAGATTTCCCATGAACATTCATTTTTATGCAGTGAACTAGCTTTAGTTCCAAGTACAGATTGGGTGGCTAACTTTTAGCTTCAGAGGATGGTGGCTTCTTGTTCCTGGGATCCATGTGTGCTTGTGTAAAGGGATCTATTCAGCATCATTTTCCTGTGTTCCTACTGTACCAGTCAGGGTTCTCCATAGCCCAACAAGATGTGTGTGTGTGTGTGTGTGTGTGTGTGTGTGTGTGTGTGTTTGGAGAGAGAGAGAGAGAGAGGGAGGGAGATTGACTGGGAGACTGACTTATTTTAAGGAATTGGCTCACACAGTTGTGGAGCAGGCAGGTCCAAAATCTGCAGGCCGGAGACCCAGGGAAGGGCTGATGCTGCAGTCCTGAGTCCAGAGGCTGTCTGGGGGCTGAATTCCTTCCTCCTCAGGATACCTCAGTCTTTTCTCCTAAATCCTTGAACTGATGGCATACGGCCCACCAACGTTAGGGAGACTTACCTGCTTAATCAGAGTCTATTGACTTGACCGTTAATCTCCTCTAAAAAGCACCTTCACAGTAACATATCAGACTAAACATCTGGGAACTGTGGCCTAGCTAAGGCGACACATAAAGTTACCCATCACACCTGCCAGGAGCCAGGCCTATGTTAGACCCCGAACGCCATGCTTTTTTTTTTTTTTTGGCCACGACACACAGCTTGTGGGATTTTAGTTCCCCGACCAGGGATCGAACCTGGGCCCTCATCAATGAGAGTTCAGAGTCCTAACCACTGGACTGCCAGGGAATTCCCTGAACGCCATGCATTTTTGACAGCTGGTTCCAGTAAGCTCTTAAATGCAAGAGTTACTTGTGCTACGATAGTGGCATCTTTCTTATTTCACACTCCTGGATTTTGTGTCCAAAGCTTTCAATCAGCGGTGATATTTGTTCTTATATTTGGACATGCGGTTAATCAGTTTCTGACGCAAAGTGTCACCAGAACACCAAGAGCCCGAGTGTCCTAGGGTCTTCCCTCTGTGGAGCCATAAGTGGGCCTGATCACTACAGGTCCCTGGGCTTCTGCCCAAACCTCTCGCTCCTGGCAGGGACCCTCACAGGTGGTCACAAAGCAGCCTGCAGGGCTGTGTCTTGGGTGCCCACTGAGGGGGCCTCAGGGCTCTGACAAGGCCGGTTCAGCTCACCCCCCGTGGCCACTCTGGGTGGGGCGGGGGGTTCAGATCGATGGGGAGGGAGGGCAGGGAGCAAGCTGGCCTTCATTCACCGCCCCCCCCGTTTGTCCTCCCACCCTCCTCTTCACGGGACCCTGTCCCCTAGAAATCCCACACCTTTTATCTACACTCACCGCGCTTCACCCTTGTGGGACCAGACTTGATGTTTCCACGGAAGCCACACGCAGCCCACCCCTGCCAATCTGCGGCCCGAGATGCTTCCCACAGCATGAGGATGCCCGGGACAAAGCCCACCCCCCCCCCGCCCCGCCCCGTTCAGCCACCCTCCTGAGTGCTGCTCCCCTTTCCTGTCTGACGACTCGGGATGTCCCACTTTGGCCTCAAGCAAAAGGAAAGCGGGGTGGGGTTCAGATGACATTGTTTGCCGGTGAAGCCTCCCCGATGGCGGCACTCAGTCCTGCATCTTCCTGCTCCTGTCAAATTAGCAAACCTGTTCAGTAAGGCTCTGTCTGTGTTTGTTTGTTTGTTCTTCCAATTGGAGTATAGTTGATCCACAATGTTGTGTTAGTTTCTGGTGTACAGCAAAGTGATTCACTTATACGTATATATCTATTCTTTTTCATATTCTTTTCCATTATAGGTAGATATTGAGTAGTATTCCCTGTGCTATACAGTAGGTCCTTATAGATTATCTATTTTATATATAGTAATGTGTATATGTGAATCTCAGCCTCCTAATTTATCCCTCCCACCCACCTTTCCTCTTTGGTAACCATAAGTTTGTTTTCTATGTTTGTGAGTCTATTTCTGTTTTGTAAATAAGCTCATTTGTATCATTTTTTTAGATTCCACATATAAGTGATATATGTGGTATTTGTCTTTCTCTGACTCTGACTTACTTCACTTAGTATGATAATCTCTAGGTCCATCCATGTTGCTGCAAATGACATTATTTCATTCTTTTTTATGGCTGAGTAGTATTCCATTGTATATATGTAGCACATCTTCTTTAGCCATTCATCTGTTGATGGACATTTAGGTTGCTTCCATGTCCTGGCTATTGTAAATAGTGCTGCTTATGAACATAGGGGTGCATGTATCTTTTTGAATTAGAGCTTTCATCTTTTCCAGATATATACCCAAGAGTGGGATTGCAGGATCATATGGTAGCTCTATTTTAATTCTTTTAAGGAAACTCCATAGTGTTCTCCATAGTGGCTACACCAATATACGTTCCCACCAACAGTGTAGGAGGGTTCCCTTTTCTCCACACCCTCTCCAGCATTTATTATTTTTTTAATTAATTAATTAATTTTTGGCTGCGTTGGGCCTTTGTTGTTGTGCATGGGCTTTCTCTAGTTGCGGTGAGCAGAGGCTACTCTTCGTTGTTGTGTGTGGGCTTCTCATTGCAGTGGCTTCTCTTGTTGCGGAGCACGGCTTCAGTAGTTGTGGCACGAGGGCTCAGTAGTTGTGGCTTGTGGGCTCTAGGGCACAGGCTCAATAGTTGTGGCACTTGGGCTTAGTTGTGGGATCTTCCTGGACCAGGGCTCGAACCTGTGTCCCCTGCACTGGCAGGTGGATTCTTAACCACTGCACCACGAGGGCAGTCCCCAGCATTTATTATTTGTAGACTTTTTGATGATGGCTATTCTGACTGTTGTGAGGTGATACTTCATTGTAGTTTTGATTTGCATTTCTCTAATAATTAGTGATGTTGAGCATCTTTTCATTTGCCTATTGGCCACCTGTATGTCTTCTAAATGTTTATTAAACCTAAATGTTTATTTAGGTTTTCTGCCCATTTTTTGATTGGATTATTTAATTTTTTGTTATTGAGTTGTATGAGCTGTTTGTATATTTTGGACATTAAGCCCCGGTCCATCACATAGTTTGCAAATATTTTCTCCCAGTCCATAGGTTGTCTTTTTGTTTTGCTTAGATTTCCTTTTCTATGCAAAAGCTTATAAGTTTGATTAGGTCCCGCTTGTTTGTTTTTGCTTTTATTTCTATTGCCTTGGGAGACTGACCTAAGAAAATGCTGCTACAATTTATGTCAGAGAATGTTTTGCCTATGTTCTCTTCTAGGAGTTTTATGGCGTCATGTCTTATATTTAAGTCTTTAAGCCATTTTGAGTTTATTTTTGTGTGTGAGAGAGGGAGTGTTCTAACTTCATTGATTTACATGTGGCTGTCCAACTTTCCCAACACCACTTGCTGAAGAGACTGTCTTTTCCTCACTGTATATTCTTGCCTCCTTTGTCACAGATTAATTGACCCTAGGTGTGTGGGTTTATTTCTGGGCTCTTTATTCTGTTCCATTGATCTGTAGATCTGTTTTTGTGCCAATACCACACTGTTTTGATTACTGTAGCTTTGTAGTTTTGTCTGAAGTCTGGAACAGTTATGTCTCCAGCTTTTTCTTTTTCCTCAGGATTGCTTTGGCAATTCTGGGTCTTTTGTGGTCCCATATAAATTTTAGGATTATTTGTTCTAGTTCTGTGAAAAATGTCATGGGTAATTTGATAGACATCATGTTAAAGCTGTAGATTGCTTTGGGTAGTATGGCCATTTTAACAATACAGTAAGTCCCCTACATACAAACAAGTTCCGTTCTGAGAGTGCATTCGTAAGTCCAATTTGTTCATAAGTCCAACAAAGTTTGCCTACGTACCCAGCTAACACAATCGGCTATATAGTACTGTACTGTGATAGGTTTATAATACTTTTCACACAAATAATACATAAAAAACAAACACAAAAAATAAAGAAAATATTTTAAATCATACAGTACAGTACCTTGAAAAGTACAGTACAACAGCTGGCATCCAGGGGCTGGCATCGAGTGAACAGGCAAGAAGAGTTACTGACTGGAGGAGGGAGACGAGGTGGGAGATGGTAGAGCTGAAGGATCATCAGCAATAGGAGTTGGAGGGCAAGCTGCAGTTTCACTCATGCCTGATGTTGATGGCACAGGTTCTGGTTCCTTGCTGGAACCAGATGCATGTTCACATCTTTGAAAGTTTGCAACTTAAAGGTTTGTATGTAGGGGACTTACTGTAATAATTCTTCCAACCCAAGAGCATGGGATATCTTTCCATTTCTTTGAATCATCTTCAGTTTCCTTTATCAATGTTTTATAGTTCTCAGCATATACGTCTTTTGCCTCCTTGGTCAGGTTTATTCCTAAGTAATTTTTTTTCTTTTTGATGCGATTTTAAAAGGGTTTTGTTTTTTTTTTTACTTTCCCTTTCTGATATTTCATTGTTAGTGTAAAGAAATGCAACAGATTTCTGTAATCTTGTATCCTGCTACCTGGTTAAATTCATTTATCAGTTCTAGTAGTTTTTGTGTGGAGTCTTTAGGGTTTTCTATATAGAGTATCATGTCATCTGCATATAATGACAATTTTACCTCTTCCCTACCAATTTGAAAACTTTTTATTTCTTTTTCTTGTCTTGTTGCTGTGGCTAGGACTTCTAATACTATGTTGAATAGAAGTGGTGAGAGTGGGCATCCTTGTTTTGTTCCAGATTTTAGTGGGAAGGCTTTCAGCTTTTTACCATTGAGTATTATGCTGGCTGTGGGTTTGTCATAAATAGCTTTTATTATGTTGAGATATGGTCCCTCTGTGCCCACTTTGGTAAGAGTTTTTATCATGATATCTCAGTGTTTTTAAGGTTCTAAGTTGATCAAATCTTGGCTAACATTTGGTCACATAGTCCGGAGACTTGCCCACATTTTAAGTGATTTGGGATCTTTCAGGAATGTGTACTCCCAGAAATGCAGTCTAATCCCAATTCCAATGGAGGATTGAAGGAGAAGAGAGAGAGAGCTGCACACGTAGGGGATTTGGATACCTCACTGGGAGGTTAAAAACCCCAGGGAAGGGCTCTGCTCTCACTGCTTCGGGACAGAGGAACAGCCAGTAGCAGAGAGGCCAGCAGGCCTCCTAGAAGGTGCTTGTCATCTGCTGGGTGCCGTGGCTGCTGCTTGTGGCCTTTAGGGACTGTTAGCTACACGACTGGCAGGGTTATGCCTCAGGTAACAGGTGTTTACAAGAGGGCAGTTTCACCTGTGCTGGTGTCCCATGTTGATGTCCTCTGCTGGTGTCCTGGGAGGGTGAGACGCCCTCCCTGGTGTAGTTGTCTTCTGGGCAGTGGACCAAAGCAGCCTGGATTCCGTAAGTAATGACCTGACTGACCCTTGGCCTCCTCTTCCCTAGATTGGTATTACCACCTTCCTGTGAAGCGGTCTGAGAAAGCTATGGATACCCCGCCAGCGTCCCAGATCCCAGGCCTCAGTGACCTGAGGGAAGCCCCCAGTGGGCACACGCTCAGGGAACGAAGGTACTGGGTGAAGGAAACGGACTCAGAGTACGTGAAGCTGGCAAAGCAAGGCGGCCAGCCCGGTGAGCACCGCAGGCTTGTGCTTTGTGGCGGGAGTGACACGGTCGTCCGGTCATTGTGTCTTCCCTGTAAAAATATGTGAAGTGTATGAGCTTTGCCCAAGGCCGTAGGAAGTTCAGGTCAATGGATACAGTTCAGGGTGCAGACTCTTCAGGGGCGTGCTGCCGTTTATGGGAAAGACCAACTAGGCTGTGAGTTCACCGAATTGGGATTTTCCTTCCGAGCGACACCCCTGCGGTGACTCCCGTGCCACCTCCCTGTCTAACTGCAGTCTCTGTCTCTGCACTGCAGTCGCCCAGCTCCGGGCCGCCCCGTCCCCAGTCGCCTGTGAAGCATCTTTGTTCCTGTTGCTCTGTCTCATCGTCCCTCATCCTGTGTATTAGTGTCTTCTTGATAATGGAGGCCAGGGATGAGTGTCCATGGTGATGCTGACGAACATCACACTTGTAACCATGATGTAACTGAGAAAGGCCTGCTCAGCTGTGCTAATTAAAGCTGCTGGTCAAGCTAGGAGTCACGTCTATCTAGCACGCCTTCTGGCTGGCCTTTGTGGTGAACGAGCCTGAGAAACGCTGACCCTTCTCTCTCTCTTTCTGACCCCTGCTCCTGCTGTGGAGATTGTCACGGGGAGAGTGGGCGACATGGCAGAGGGCAGCACCTGGCTTTAATGGTCAAAAGCCCGGAACAGACCATGTGACTCACTGCGTGTAAAGCATAGAAAGTGCGCCACCTCCCCACTCCCCAGCCACCAGTTAAAAGGACATTAGTGCGACAGCTGGCAGAATCTGAACAAGATCTGTAAACTGGCTAAAAGGATTGCATCACACTAATATCCTGATTTTGATCACTACACTGTGATTATGTCATAACTGTCTCTCGAAGCCTCCCAAACGGTTCCCCAAACAGCAATGACAGTGACAGTACTAACGGGGGGG
This sequence comes from Balaenoptera musculus, assembly GCF_009873245.2. Taxonomy (NCBI): domain Eukaryota; kingdom Metazoa; phylum Chordata; class Mammalia; order Artiodactyla; family Balaenopteridae; genus Balaenoptera; species Balaenoptera musculus. Next base: position 107,334,067 of record NC_045793.1, on the reverse strand, counting down.
GGGGGGGGGAGAGCAATAAAGCAAATGGGAAACGAATCGCAGCATTTGAGGAATCTGGGTGAAGGGTTTAGGGGAATTCATTCCATTTTTTGGACCTTTTGTCTAAGTCTGAAATACTTAAAAACGAAAAGTTCAAAAAATAAAAAAGTTAAACATGTCTTGCTAATAGTAAGAACAGTCGATGCTGGCCGTCGCTCCCGCTTCCGCGCCTGACTGACCCCTGCCTGGGAAGAGCCCTCAAGCCGGGGGAGGGGGACGAAGACCTGGCAGCAAGTGGGGGGGTCGGGAGCTGGAGCCCGAGCGAGTCTCTGACCCTCTCAGCCTGGCTCCAAGGGGGGCACCGGTTAACACTCCCCCTGCCCCCAGGATTTAGAGGGGCCGGTGCCCCGCTTCCCACCGGAAACCTGGAGGGGGCGGCTCACCCCAGAACTGCCGCGTGGGGGGTGGAGAACAGACTGTCCTGGGCAGAGAGAGGAGCCAGGGCGCAGCCCCCCGGGGGGCCCGAGGAGTTTTGTCCCCGCAGATACCGCCCTGGAGCAAGGACCCCTCCCCCTCCCCCCAGAGACAGGGAGGCGGTGGCCGGCGGCGGGGCAGGGGTGCAGGAGGGATGTCCTCTGGGCACCAGGCAGCAAGAGCACTGGCGGGAGAGGACCGGGGACACCCCGGCGTGCTGCCCCCCGGCGCAGTGGAGCCCAGGAGGAGAGCCGGTCCCCTCGTCGCTGCGACCTGCCCGCTGGTAATGCGCAGGCCGCTCACAGCCGTGTCTTTTTGGCCTCGAGATCTGTTGAAGCACTTTGCCCCCGGCACCACGAAGGGCTCCCCCGTGGCCTACTCCTTGCCAGACTGGTACGTCCACCACAGCCAGCCGCCGACGGCCGACCGGAGGCAGTGAGTATCCCGAGCCCCGCGTTGCGGCCCCGCCCAGGCCTGCGTCCCCAGCCTCTGACCTCCGCGCCCGGCCTCTCCGCCCGCCGCCTCCTTGCAGCCCACTGTCTCCGGGGGGCTGGGCGCCCCCTTCTGTCCCGTCCTTGCTGGGAGTCCGCTGGTTGCCCAGCTTCTCCCCTGCGCTGCATCCCGGAGGGCCCCTCCCTCTCCCCTCCCCTCCCCTCCCTCTCCCCCTCCCCCTGTGCTAAGGGCCTAGACTTTATCCTAGCAGAACGAGGAGCCGAGAACGTGAGGGGGGTGGGGTGGGTGGGGACTGGAGAAGGTCAGAGCTGGGTGCTGGGGTGGGGGGTGGAGAGGGAAGGAGGGAGGCAGGGAGGGGAGGTCAGGAGGTGGCCCTAAGCCGCGGGCCGGGGCTCCTCTGTCCGTTTCTGCAGGGTCCCCGCTGTGTCCATACCGGATTACATGGTTTATGAAGAGTCTAACCCCGATCACGTCAGTGGCAACTATGAGTCCAGAAGGGGGCCCTTCGACTTTGACATGAAGTCGGTTTGGCAAAGAGAGGCCGAGGAACTGGAAAAGGAGAAAAAAAAGGTGACTGGAGCCCCAATAGATGGCATGGCTTTGCTTGCCGCCGGGAGCACGCCCCGCGATGTGCTTGTCGGCAGGGTGTGTCTCATGGCCCCGAGGTCTGCATTTTAATTTCGATCTGCTCAAAGGCCAGAGGTCACGGGAAATTAGCTTCCTTCTTCTCCTTATGAATTCGACCTTCGAGGTAAGATTGCCTTTTACTGAGTGAGTTTGAACGAGCTGACACTCATCTTGGGGAAAGTTGGCCGTCACTTCTCATCTGCCCGGATAGAAAGGACATTATCCAGTTTCTGAACAAGCCCATTCTGTTTAAGGGTTTAAGTTAAAGTTCCCCGTAATACTCTGTACGGGCAAGAAGGGAAGAGGAGATGCTGCTTCTCTTCTGTGCAAACCCTGGGTATTTGTATTTGACCTTGAAGGAGCACCGACGGCAAGGCAACAAACTTTCAAGGCATTTCTGTTTCAAAGGCACCCTGTGAAGGCCATCTCGGGTCAGTGGCTTCCTGGTGGCGGTGTCTCGGTTCACGGGACTGGCGTGAATCCTGGGACGTGGGGGTCTGTGGGTGAACTGGAGACGTTCACGGTAAAACCGGCAGCGGGTCCTGACGATGAGCAAGCCTGGCCGCCCTTGCCCCGCACGGCAGGGGAGCGGCCTTGCTGGCTGGCAGGTTCCTTGCCTGACCCCAGCCCGCTTCGCAGTGTCTGCTAGGAAGAGAAGCCCTGGAAGTTTATTCCGGGGCTCGGAGAGTTGCCCACCGTGCACAGTGTCAGCTGCGTGCAGCAGGCCGGCTGTCTGCCCTCCAGACACCCTGTCCCAGCCCTGAGCCTGGCTCTGGGGGGTTGGCATGTTCAGTGAACGGGCTGCTCCTGGCGACCCTTCCCAGCAATACGTAGAGGCTTCAGGTGCTAACCAGGGCCACGGTGCCCATGCCCTATAAAAGGCTGGACGCTGTACTGTCGCCAAACCACTGACAGGGCCATGCAGCGGCTGAGAAAGTGCAGGGAGCAAACCCTTCTAAGTCAGGGTTTCGTGTGTCTCTCTGTACAGGTGAGGCTACCAGCCATCAAGTCCAAGTACGCGAGCAAAGCCGGGACCCCGCTTGGCCCCAAAGACCCTGCAGGAAGCAAACTGTCCTTTCCCCCCGTGTGAGTGCACGGGCTGTGCCAGCATGGTCTGGATTCGGTTTGGGTTTGGTCTTCGGTCCAAGTGACAACAGTGACAACCATGGCTCCAATACACGATGCTGATGCCGGCCTAACAGTATCCGCTTCCCAGCAGCAGGTTGTGGTGGTGTGACTTCAGTGGCACAACTTCCCACGGCCTGGCCCTGTCTACTGGCCTCCTCTTCCATTTTCCCTTCCCTCCGGATGCCCATCCCCCCGGGCCCCTGTGGGCCCCATCCTCCCCCTCCCTGAGCACTGAGCTGAGCTCTCTCCTCTGTCAGCCTGTGTCACCCAAGCTCGCCCTATAAACTTGGGGCCACATGTATGTGCTGCTCAGTCCTGACGTTTTCTGTCCCCAAGGCCTGGACCCTGGTGTCTGCGCCTAGTGAGCCCTTGGCTCTGCATTCAGCTGGAACATCTGTCAGGCGCCCTGACACTTCATTACTCGCCCAGCTGGAGAGGGGGTCCCTGAGGCCTTCTGTTTCTCTTCCCTTCCCCAGAATCCCACTGTAGTGCTAGAATTAATGCCGTTAATTGTCTGACTAATTCTTACAATTGCTTCTCCTCTAGTGGGGCTGGGGGAGGAGCAATAAATCAGTTACATTATGTGTGACAAATGCCATGAAAGCACCACACTCAGACTGCTAGGGCAAAAAAATTATATCTATCTATTGTCCATCTATCTATCTATCTATCTATATCTGTATACATCTATGTCTTTCTATCTATATCCATCTATATTTCTATATCTACCTATCTCTCTACCTATACATACATATATATATATAGATAGAGAGAGAGAGAGAGAGAGAGAGAGAGAGAGAGAGAGAGAGAGAGAGAGAGAGGGAGAGAGCGCCAGCCCGCCAGAGCCATTAGGAAGCCCTTGACAACAGAGTGATTTATTTACAAGTAAGAAACCCGAGGCTCTCGGAGGGCACAGGTGATATGCATCACCTGTTTTACATCCGATCTCCCCACCTCTCCTAATGGAGGTTATGATAAGGTCTGCAAAGATGTAAATGACAGAAAAGACAGAGGTGTGTAAAGAAGCAGCAGATAATCTTTAACGTGAACAGGGAAGAACTAATTAAGAAAGTAACAATTTGTTTGAAAGTGGTAGAGTCTGAGTCACTCATCCCTCCCCAGGGAAGGGGCGGTTCTTTCAGAAGAAGGCATCCCTGGGAAATGCTGGAATTCTTCTTCTTCTCATTGGCTGTTCTGAAGAAAGGTTTTGGAAACTGAACTAAGTATGCGCTCACTGTGTACAAGGATGCTTGGAGGTTACTTCCTTATGCTTAAAAGTGGAGAGACATTGAGAAAGAGAGATAAGAGGGAGAGAGGGAGAAGCATCTCTGTTGTGTATTCAGGGACAGGAACGCATCTAATTTACCATCAGTATGTTCGCTGAGAATGCTTCTGGATTATCCTTCACCTTTGTACTTAAGTACTTAATTTTTCTCTTTTTGAGGCCTGGTCAAAAAACCAGTTCACCCACAAACTTTTCCAAACTTATTAGCAATGGATATAAGGCTGAGTGGTTACAGCAGCGAGCAGACCCAGACAAGAGGACCCCACAGACATCCAGGGCCTCTGTTTCGTCTCCGTCCCAGTCTCCGCGGGACGCCGAGCTGCCCCCAGACCCAGAGGCTCCGGAAGGCGCCAAGGAAGGCCCAGGTGAAGTGCACGGCCCCTGAGACCCCTTGTCTCATTACCTGTATCATAATGAGTGATCTAAAAACCACATAAAAAACCTACAGAGATATTGAGGTTACAGATACACATGAGGATAATATATATTGTGCTTCTTTCCTCTTTATTCAGATGAATAGCAAAAGTCATTATTTCTGTGGCTTTACATTTTCTTTTAGTTGTCAAGAATTCTGATGCTTTATGTGTTGTACCACACACATAATATCAGTTTTAGCCTCCTGGGTCCAAAAGATTCTGACCCCTGCAATGCTTGGTCCTCTCTGAGGCAGCTTCAGATAAAGCCCCAGTTCTTGAAAAGAACTCGCAGTTCAAGCTTGAATTTGTTCCATTATCAGCATTTCTTAAACTTTGTCATTAAACTTTGAATAGCTTAGACATTTCCCTGAAATTAGCTGTTCAAAAAACTTTATTAGTTTGATTTTTAACAATCACTGTCACAGGGACAATTAGTCTTATTTTGGGCGACGTCCATCTTAAGGTCTATCGAGTATGATGTTTAGTTTCTGTAGCTCTAGAACCTATTGACCATTTGCCTTTAGGAAACTTACTTTCACTCTGAGGCTTCGTTTCTCTGATTAAGGAGGAAGGAGCTGTGTTGTGTCTCTTCAAGCATCTCAAATGTTTTATGTGATCTTTTGTAAACGTGAGCTCTGCCTGTCTTCCAGGCCGGTGGGCACCATGCTGGCCTGGCCAGTGTCTTAATGATACCCTCTCTCCACTGTCACCATGATGCCATTTTAAGTCATACAAACTTTTACTAATTTTTAAGGAATTATTGAGAGTAATTCTTTTAAAATTTGCCTCTTTTATTAAATTGAACAACTAATGCACTTGTCTTTTATTACAGAGTCTTCTTCTCCAAGTGAGTATTTATAGAGAAACTGACCTGCATCCAAGTATAAAAAGTGTCTCAGACACAAAAACAATTGATGGACATAGTTCTTCAATCTGAAGGTGATGCATCTCAGAAGCCTCTGAGGTCCCTCTCCAAACCACCTGTGTTCTAACTACAAAAGCTGGTGACATCTATGCCTTTAAAAAGTCAGAGTTCTAGGACTTCCCTGGCGGTCCAGTGGTTAAGACTCCGTGCTTCTATTGCAGGGGGCACGAGTTCCATCCCTGGTCGGGGAACTAAGATCCTGCATGCTGCGCAGAGGGGCCAAAAAGAATAAAAAAAAAAAAAGTCAGACTTCTAGAAACACAGTTTGGGGACAGCAAAAGAAGGACCACTTACATTATTACAATAGAATTATTCTTTTATGCATATCACACAAGATAAAGCATATTTCAATTTACTTCAGAGGCATACATTTTATTAGACACTACGTGAGAAATGTGGGTTTAAATAATGGTAAAGAAGTGAAAGGCCAGGAGAGGCCTCTAATTTAAATACAGATGCCCCTATATACACTAGTAAACGTAAAATAGATAGCTAGTGGGAAGCAGCCACATAGCACAGGGAGATCAGCTCAGTGCTTTGTGACCACCTAGAGGGGTGGGATAGGGAGGGAGGGTGGGAGGGAGGGAGATGCAAGAGGGAGGAGATATGGGGACATATGTATATGTATAACTGATTCAGTTTGTTATAAAGCAGAAACTGACACGCCATTGTAAAGAAATTATACTGCAATAAAGATGTTAATAAATAAATAAATAAATAAATAAATAAATAAATAAATACATACATACATACATACATACATACATACAGATGCCCCAGGCACAGAGGCCCACCTGCACAGGGTCTCTGAGGGTTTTTAGTATTGTTTTTCTGCATGGTCTTAAATAGATAGAATTTTCCTCACCACCACCAAAATATCTGATCTGGTCAAGGAACTGTCGTTGGACATTAAGGTGATACACTTTCTACTGGGAAATGAATCATTGCAGTGCTATATAATCCACGTGTTTAAATTAGCAGCAAGACCCTCTTAATCTCAGAGGAAATTTTTAACAGTTCAAAATTAGCGGAAGACCAAGTAGGCTTGGTAAAGCCCCTGTAATCGGGAAGAATCACCGCTTGGCTGAGCAGACCTGCCTCTGCGCATTTTCTGGGTCGCCGAGGCGTCACTGCCCAGGTGTCGACCCGCCCCCCCCAGAACTTCAGATCCGGACGGGCGGCGTGCTGGGGCTGCCCTCGGCCACTCGTTGCCCTCTGTCTCCTGTGCCTCCTCCTCCTGTCCATCCTGGCTTTTAACGTGATGAACAGCAATCGCCCACCCGGAGCTTGCCTTTTCCTTACACGGAACCACGCCCCGAGCCGGCCGCTGCAACTGTCTGGACCTCATCAAGGCTTTTTTAGTGTGTTTTCCCTCCACCTGTCACAGGATTATCATTTTTCACTGCAATTTTTGCAGCCGCTCGAGGTGTTTCTGACACGCCAGATAGCTAGCTGGCCTTTAGATGAGTGGCACCGTTGACGCAGGTGCGCAGGGTGCGGTGTCGGGGTGCACGGTGGGGGCCGGGCAGCATCCCCTGGGGCCGCAACAGCCCGGTGGAGCTGGGCCGCCCCCCTGCCCAGGCCGCTCCCCGCTGCGCGTTCAGCTCCGCCCTCCTGTGTCCGCAGAACCTTCTCGGCACGTGCAGGCTTGACTCAGCGATCACCAGCCTCCTGCAGGTTGGAGGCTGATGTTTCCGACGTGTGATTTGTGGCTGCGGGTAGGACCGTGCGCTAGATTTTTATGTAGACTTCAGTAATAATCCTTATAAATAGGTGCAGAGGTACACGTTTTCTTTTAGTTAAAATTAATAGGTTCAATTTTCAAATTTATAAAACACGCCATCTTTTGTCTCTTTGCCCTTAAAGTCTTATCTTTATTTTGCATTGCAGGTCCAGTAGCACCTCCATCCGCCTCAGCGCCCGCGGAGCGCAGATAAACCCCGCTGTGATGTGCAGCTGGGAGCTGTGTAACAGCTATAGTTACAAGGCTCCTGTTACAGTTTATTAACATAGATTCTCACGAAATGATTCATCTTAGAACAGATTTGACGTCGCTGCTGCATAGATGGTGCCAGTGTTGGGTTTTGTTTCTTGCATCCCTCTGGGACGCCAGGCGCGTGGCCTTTGCGCCGCTGCGCCTCTCTGGCCTGGGAAGTCCCAGGGTCTGGGAGGTCTGGGAACCGGCCACTTCCTTCCCACCCTCGGCCGACGTCACCACCTGCCGTGTGAGCCTCTACTGGCACCACTTCTGTTGAAATCGACGGTTTAGACTCTTGACTGGAAATGACTCACCCAAAAGCTTTTTCACTATTTGGTCCTGTAATCTTTGTAGGAATAATTTTTCTGTTACAAAAAAGTATTTAATTCCAGAATATTGTGATATAGTTTATATTAAGAAACAGATTAATTTATTATGCCTTGAAATTTTAAACATTTAGTATGAAAACATTGTAGGATTTGCTAGTTTTAAATGTTTGAAAATATTTTTGGCATAAACTGAAATCCATAATAGTGAACATTTATTATTTTGTATTAAGTAAAAATATGTTTAATTTAAATATTTAATTTAGTAGTCTTAACAAAAATGTTTTACTGCTCAGACAATTCTCTCAGTTTATAAATTTCATTACTATTTATATGTAAGTAATTAGCATAAAAATGTAGTTTTATATTTTGTACATTTAATTCACTCATAAAGTAATAACATTCTGCTGGAAGATTTTCAGAGAGCCAAGTAAGTTCAGAGATGTTTTAGCTTCTTTCCCAGAATAAACTTATCATGCATTTGCTCACCTAAAATCTAAACGTTTTCAATTAATTATTTAAACGATATACTGCATTGAACGCATGGATGCGTGTGGTTGTGTAACTACACAGCTCAGAGGACGTGAGTGGCACGTGCGGTGAAGGGAAAGAGTCCGCTCTAGAGGAAGGTGCCGACTGTCCCTGGTTTCTCCCCTCCCCCTTCCTTCCTCCACTTCAATCCCTACCTCATTCTCAACCCGCCCCCCCCCCCCCCAAGAAGAAAACATCAGGAACAGGTATCAGTAGCTTAAGACTCTTCGATCCATTTTGAGGATATTAGAGTAGCAGAAACCCGTGGTTTTAGGGAGAGGACAGAGTTTGGGGCAGGGACCTGTGACCAGATCTCGGCTCCACGCAGGGCAGCTGGGGTCTGTTATTGAAAAGCCAGTCGTGCAGTTAACTTTCTGCTTGGTAATAGAAAACAAACGTTATGAAAACGGAAGATTTGCACATTCCATCTGATTGTTCTGAAGTAAAGCACTTTTGCCAAAAGATAAAAAATATAGCTAGATCATACTAAGTATGAATTGTCAGTTAAAACCAGCAGAAAAAGTGTTTAATGAAATAGTACTTTCACACATATGTGCGTGCATGCACACTCACACACACCCTTCCAGTGTCCTGATGTTTCTGTGACAGGCATCCGGCAACCTCGGCTCACCACAGCCCAGCTCACAGAGCTTAGCTCTGAGCCTTGGTTTCCTCCTTTATCAAAAGGAGATACTTCCGGGACTTCCCTGGCGGTCCAGTGGTTAAGACTCTGCGCTTCCAATGCAGGGGGCACGGATTCCAGCCCCAACGGGCCATCCCACAAGCCATGTAGCGCAGCCACTAAATACATACGTAAATACATAAAGAAAAAGGAGATACTTCCTATCCAAGGGCTGTCATGAAGATTAATCAAAATAAGTTTCAACAAGGTTCCTGACACAATATCTGACACTGTACTCAATCATTCTCTCAGCTTTCAGAAATCTAATGTTCAATTTGGTGGTCAACTTGCCCATGAAGGGAAGCCCAGATACACGTAGGAAAGCCAGCATCCCTGGAGAAAGCTGGGATTCTAACCCCTGTTAACTGATTTAGTACAGAGCCTGAGATCTGCCTGAAATGGGCCCAGAGGTCACGCTCTATGAAAAGTAAAGCAGAAGTTAGTGGAAGAGAGGAAAGACAAGAGAGAATAGCTTCAAGGAGGAGAATGCAGAGCAGTGCAATAACAAGTAAGGCAGCATGGAAAGAAAGTGGAAATAAATGTCAGGAATTAGAGCAGATATGATGATGGAAGAGAATGAGGTACTTTGCACCCTACAATGGGCTTAACTCGAGCCCAGGAAACATCTTCAAAAATTGGCCAGATTGTACATTAAAAAGCAGCAGAGGGGCTTCCTGGTGGCTCAGTGGTTACGAATCTGCTTGACAATGCAAGGGACAAGGGTTCGAGCCCTGGTCCAGGAAGATCCCACATGCCGCGGAGCAACAAAACCCGTGCGCCACAACTACTGAGCCTGTACTCTATAGCCTGCGAGCCACAACTACTGAGCCCACGTGCCGCAACTACTGAAGCCTGTGTGCCTAGAGCCCGTGCTCCACAACAAGAGAAGCCACCGCAGTGAGAAGCCCGTGCACCACAACGAAGAGCAGCCCCGGCTCGCGGCAACTAGAGAAAGCCCGCGGGCAGCAATGAAGACCCAACGCAGCCAAAAATAAATACATAAAAAAAAAAAAATCATAACAGGCTTTTGTATCTCATCTGACCCTCGTCGACCCCTGCAGCAATGGGCATTGTTCCCATCTGAGGGATATGTTCAGAAAGTCACCGGCCAGCACGCAGCACGGCCAAGGGCACCAGGGTAATTTCACATGAGGGAAAATTCACTACAGACAGCACCAGTTAATGGTTTAGAGTGAAAGCAATGGGGCAGAAAGCTCGTGGAAAACGGCTCTGGCATGAGCGGTGACCTCGGGCAGTCATCTCTGTCCCCCACGTCTCTGCTGTCAGGCGGGGAGGAAGCCGCAGGGAGGTGTCGTGGGCGGGGCAACTGGTTTCTTGAGAAACCTGCTGGTCACCCGCCGCCGCCCGTTGCGGAACAAGAAACCAGGCTGGGGTGGGGCGGGGGCGCCGGGAGGGGAGGGGCCCCGGGAGGGGAGGAGGGGCTGGCGGGCCGGGGTGGACCCCCGGGCGGCCGTACTCCACTCGCTCGCCGGTAGCTCTCGGCACGCGTCGGGCGCAGCCCCTGGCGGTCCCTGCGCGGGAAGCGTCTGCTGCCAGCGCCCTGTTTTTGGGAAGCACCGACCTGCCGGTGAGGCGACTCGGGCTCGCGGACGCGGGGCCATCTGCGGGGAGGCTGTGCGCGGAGGGCGCGCGGGGAGGGGGCGCGGGGAGGATGTGCGCGGAGGGCGCGCGGGGAGGGGGCGTGGGGAGGATGTGCCGGGAGGGCGCGCGGGGAGATGTGCGGGGAGGATGTGACGGGAGGGCGCGCGGGGAGGATGTGCCGGGAGGGGGTGCGAGAGGGTGTGCGGGGAGGGGGCGCGGGGAGGGTGTGACGGGAGGGGGTGCGGGGAGGGGGCGCGGGGAGGGTGTGCCGGGAGGGCGCCGTCCGGATGCTAGGTCCACCTGGAGGAGGCGATTCGCGCGTGGCGGAGCTGGACAGCTCTTCCTCAGTCCAAATTGAGCGGTAAGGGAATCGGGAGCACTTGGAACGTCCCCTTCTCGTGGGGGGAGAGGGGAAATTACGTTTTGGAGAATGATCGTTACCGGACTTGCAGAGTTCAAATGGACTCAGGTGTGCTCCTTGAGCCAACAGAGAACAAAGTGTCACAGCGTAAAATATTGGCGTCGAGGTGTCCGGCAGGTCAAAAGAGAAACTTCAGTCACAGAGTATCTGACACAAATATGATTTGCACCGGGGAGCGGGTCCCTCTGCCGCTCTTGTACGCAGCAGGCTGTTCTTAAGACTGGCACCTGGGGCAGCCTCGCCGGCTCCGGGGTCGGGGCGTGACCCGGGGACTCAAGGTCACCGGCCCGCAGCTTCCCTGTCCCCACCGCCCCACCTCCAGGACTGGCGGTCTTTGGCCCTCCTCGCCAGAGGTCGGCCCTGCCCTGGGCGGCTCCCCGCCGATGGTGAATTGCAGAGCAACCCCGTCTGAAATCCAGGTTAGAAAGGGGCCATTTCCTGGAAGGCCTGCGAGGCCGGCTCCTGGCGTGGCGACCCTGCGCTCTGCACTCCCCTCGGCTGTTTTCCGCCCTTCCGTCCGCCTCTCTGCCACCTTGCCCTGACTAGCCTGGCCTCACTTTGGCCCATCTTTCCCCACTTCTGTTTTCCGGGTCAAAGAGACCTTTGGTTCTATTCGTTGGCTGTGACCTTGGCTTTTAAAAGACTTGCTATTTCCCTGAATAGAAAGACTGTCTCCATCTGGGTTTCCCACCCTGCCAACCCCTCCCATCCTGTCTGCTTTCACTCTGCCAGGCTCTCAGCACTGCGCTCCATTCTCCCACTTCTCAGCCAGTCTTCCATGACTTTTTTCCCTTTTCAGAGGCCAAACTGACCTTCTAGTTGTCTCTCTACTAGACTCCTCAATTCAGCCAGGTTTATCAGGCATGAATTATATTCTTTTCTAGGACTTTCAGCCCTGGTGGGCACTGAAGTAACACTTTAGTTGAAACAGACAAAGTAATTTTTCTTTACATTGGCTTTTGTCCAAGTGGACTTTTTCATTAATCATAAAATTAATACAAACTCATTGTTAAAAAAAAAAGGAACCAAAACTAACATATAGCAAAAAGTGAAACTTCCAGCTTTTCCCACTTCTTAAAGGTAAACCCTGAACATTTCTTTCCCTTCCTCCCTGTCCCCTTCTCTCTCTCCCTTTCTCCCATATACACACACACATTCGCTTTTGAAATACGTTCATTAAAAAAAAAATGTTATAAACGTTTACACACTTAGCTATATGCCAAAGTAACCCACCTATCTGAATTTGGTTTAGTGGGTTAAAACTAGAATAAAACAGAACAACAACAAAAACAAAACAAGAAAAACAAAACCAACTGGAGGGCGTTTTGATTTTGCAAAGGTAGTGTTGCTGAGACAATCTTAAGTAAGGAAGGGGTGGGGTCAAACCAGAAAATGTCATGTCCCATGGGAGTAGAACGGGCAACGGAGAAATTGTAACGGGCGCAGACAGGCCCATATTAAGAGCTAGAGTGCGAACTTCGGAACCCTCTGTGTTCCCTTCAATGGTGGTTGGGAGGAAGATGAGCGATGGCCTCCTGTGTCTCAGGTGGAAACAAAGAGTAGTTCTCAGTAATTAATGATTTTAAAAAGAACAAATAGTTCAGGAACAACCAACTGTTCTCAGGCAAGAGAAGTCACCATAGCAAAGACAAGAAATCAGTCATAAAGACTCCCAGTTCTGTTTCAAAGGTAAAGATCGGCCTGAAGCACATTCTTGAGCTGTTTTGCAGGATCCAAACCCCTTTAAGCACCCAACCACCAGATTAACTGGTGCCCAAGGGATGGTGATGCTGACCTTTGGGACCCACGTGATTTACTCAATCAGGTGCCTGGATTTTGTCAACCTAGAGTGATCTTTGCCTCTTTTTAACGCTAAAATCTCTGCCCCAAGGGTGGGATTGCCGCCATGTTTGCACATGCACTGTGTGTTGGAGCATGTTGTCCACTGGGCAAGGGCGTCCAGAGCTCCCGCCTACACGGAAGGTCACATGTGCCCTTTCATAAGTACGCATGTGCCCTTGGCTTAAAGCGTCCCCATCCTGCTGCTGGGGAGACGGTGCTTGGATGGCTAGCTCCCTGTCTCCTTACTTGTTACCAGCAGTAAACGCTCCTGCTTTAATCAGAAGCACCTGGTGTGTTCATTGGCTCAGCGCCCCAGGCAGTGGGACCATAGGGTCCCCTAACAGTCGAGGAGCCTGAGACCCCAGAGCCAGGATCGGAGTTCTCTGGGAGGTGGCACCTCCGGGCCGGAATCTAGTGAAACCCTCCTGTTTAGAGAACATGGGGTCCTGGAAGGTGAGAGGAGACACCTTTAGGACACCGGCGGCCCTTGGGACAGTGTTAGAAGCAATGTTTTCTAAGACAGGCTCCAGGTCAGCATTGTCCTCAGGAGCAGGATCTCACGCCACCGGTCGGCCAGGCTGTGGGAAAGCCATCAGTTATTCTGGAAGCCCTGTTTCTGGACCAGGGCTCACCTGGGACCCTGCTGCCCCCTGAAAGACAGAGTGGAAAGTCCATGCTTCTCTAGTACTGGACTCGGCCCCAGGCCCCTAGTTCCTACCGGCCCTGTATCCCCCAGGATTTCTGCCTCGGGTGATGGCTGCAGGCACCTTGTGCACGAACCCAGTGCCTCTGACGAAACGTCCAACCTCACCCCTTTCTTGGTACATCACACTGTGGCCTTCCTTCCCTGTCCTCCCACTTGACACAGGCATCCCTGGCAGCCTCACCCTGATACCACCTTCCAGCCCTTTGGAGTCGCCTCCTGGATGCGGAAGGTGCCACACCTTCCTGTTCTGATTGCATCTCTGCTCACGCTGTGTGCCCCTCAAATCCAACTGCAGGGAGGAAAAACTTCTATTCTCTTAGATTCATTTCTTGGGGGACTTCAAATTAAAAAGACAAAAGACAGATTAGCAAGAGAAAAGAGATTTTTATTTACGTGTGTATGGGAGAGTTCAGAGAAAAATGTGATTTCAGGAGGTAGTTAGAATTTGGGGCTTATATACCATCTTAAAAGGGGGTGGGGAGAGTCAGAGAGGCACTTCTGGGAGAGAAAATGACAGAAGGGGGTGGGACCAAAAGGGCACTTAGGGAAACACAGAGGACTTCGGAGAGACAAATGGCCTCTTAGAAAAAGAGATGAGATATAAGATAGGACAATATCTGTTTGGGTTTTTTTCAGAGAAAAGAGTTTTTTCCTAGGAGGGGTCGTGACATGTTTGGAAGTCTCTAGGTTCAGGCAGGTACGGGCTTTCGGGAACTCAAAGTCTTCAGCTCAGAACAGTTGTTATGTGACAGTGGCTTATTCTGGAGCCCTTTGTGTGGATCCAATATACAAACCTCTGACTGTCATTCCCTGCTTCCAAGTTTTCCGAGTCCCCCGGTCGCCCCCAGGACGGTGTCATGTTGTCGGTGGCGACACGTGGCTGTCTGGGCACCTGGCCCCTAACCAGTGCCCGAATCCCATCTCCCCATGCTGGGCTGGCTGAGCTGTTTCTTCTGCACCCTCCACACATCTCGTGGGCTTTCACGTCTCCTTGTTGTAAATACCGTCAGTCCTGTCCTCTCTCTGCCGCATCTTTTCCTGGCTATTCCTAGTCAGGGACCACTAAGAAACAACCCATTCCTCACGCTGAGCTAGATAGACCTCCGGGCGCTGTTTGCACCTTTCCGTGGCTCTCCCTCAGCCGACCTGCATTGGAGCTCATGGTCACTCATGTTTGCTGCAGTGGACTCCAGCTTCTCAGAGTCCTGGGTCTTTCTCATCTCTCTTCAGATCACACACACCACAGCGGGTGCGGATTCTAACCTGAATAGGTGCACCCTGAGGAGCCGGGACAGCTGCCTGTTGGTGATTTTACACATTGGATGACTGATGTGTGCAATGCTTAGCACTTTCTGCTATCTTACACATAATACTTAAATAGAAAGGCATTAAGTTACTAAAAAGGTGAACTAAAGGTACCAGGCAAGTGCCCGAATCCCCCTGGTGTTGCAGCTCCATCCACAGCTGCAGGGGCTGAGGCGGGGCAGACCAACCACATTGAGTCTTTCCTGGTTGGACAGCGCTGCGGCGCTAATTCAATGATGGGGTTTGGCAAGCTGGATTTTCTCGGCCACGGACGAAATGAAGTGGCTGCGCCACAGGTTTCGACCTGGGATGACGTCCAGGCTGGAAGTCCGCTGTATGATGTCAAGCGTGTGTCCTTAGGAAATGCACATACATATTATCTGTTGGAGGAAACAGGTCCAGGCGCATGATAACATGAATTCAGTACAGCAATTGAAAAAGCGGTTGTCAGAAACATTCCCTAAATTCTCTGAATGAGCTCACCTATGAATGACCTCTCCTAGTTACACTGCAGTGCTGGACAGTGCCCGCCCCGGGCCTCTGCGTGCAGAGCAGACGGTGGGGCATCCCCCCACGAGTGTTTGTCCAGGCCTTAAGTTGTGACCCGGAGTTGAACAGACTGCAGTGGACCCTGGGGAACTCCTGCTCTCCGTGTTAAACCCCAGTGGACCAAACTTTGGCCTCGTTGGTAAAGGGACTGCAGCATCCCCTGGGCCTGTTTCCTGATTCCTTTGACGGTTGGAAAAAATAGTGCAGCTTGTTGACTGAAAAAAAAATGCACAACCTAAAATTTGGGAAGTATGTTTTATGCAGTGGCCTTACTGAGGACTAGCCCAGCATACAGCCTCGCAGAGAGCTCTGAGGGACTGCTCCCAAGAGGTAAGGGGGGAGCCAGGATATAGAGAGGGTTTTGCTGAAAAACAAACAAACATGTAATTAAAAGATTACTACTAATCAGAAAAGCAGGCATCTCAATGATTTCAGTGCTTTTCTGTGTATAGGAAGATGCAAGAGTCTGGGCTCATGGAAATCATTCCTTTGATGTGCATCTTCACTACCTAGGGCCAGTGTCCTGCTTTTCTCCATCCTGAGTCCCCTCGGGGTGCACCATGGGGGGGTTGCTGCAGTGGCTGATGGAGGTAGCATTCCCCGTTTACAGGAATGACTGGTGTCATTTGTTTGCCTACAAGTTTATGCATTTTTTTTTAACTTGAAAATTTCTTCTGAAATTCCACCATCGCCCTGTGCCCCTGCATGCGTGGTTATCACTCTATTCTTAATCATCACCGGGGTCTCCTTTCACAGCAGTGGGGCCCGCTCCCCTCGCTGGTGGCCTCTGGAATAAGGGGGAGTCTGGGTGAGCAACCAGCCTGCCGGTGAGAGTGGAGTGGCTCTTGGGCTCCCGCTTCTGCTCTAACTGGTCTCAGGGGAAGTAAATTGAGAGGTTCACCTCCTCCCCACCTTTGACCTTTTTCAGTGGGCAGGGGGGTGGTGGCCGTATCATTGATCCTCCACACCCAGGTCTTTCTGAGAGTGAAATGTGGCTCTGGCGATTATACCGGGACTCCCAGGCCAACCTGCCTGTGTGCTCACTCCACCTATAAGTGTGTTGAGATATTTAGTGGGGAAATTTCCAATTAGAACATAGCAAAAGAAGTCTGCGATTTTGTGTGCATAGAGTTGGTTCAGTAAAGCCTTGCTGCCCGCAGGATCAGGCCCAGGCCCAAGGAGGAGTTGCTTTGGGGGTGGGGGGGAGGGCGGGGTCACAGCCTGGAGGGGAGCACTCACCCGGCACTGAGAGTACAAGGGAAAGCAGACCCCGAGCAGACTCGGGAAGGAGCCCAGGTCTGGGGCAGCAGAGGGCAAGGCCGAGGCAGGGAAAACGGGTTCTCTGGTTCAGGGGCAGGAGAAGCCACCCAGCCTAGAGAGTAACACTTTCTCTGCAAGACCAGACAGGATGTCTTCTCTGTGGCTGAGTTTCCTTTCCTGGAAAATAGGGGTTGGGGACCTTCTGGGGTGCACTGTGCATCTCTGATTCAGCTGCTGCCCTGTGGGAAGGCGCCTCTAACTCTTCCTCTTTCTGAGCTCCCCACCCCCTACCCCCAGAGGAAGAGCCAGCAGCCTGGAGGGGACGGATTGCAGGAGGAGGTGACCCCAAGCCCTACTTCATCTCTCAGTGGACAAGGGAGAGCTGATAATGGGGCTGTGGGCTGACTTCCCCGGAAGGCACGTCTGCACTTACTGCAGACATTGAGGTGGATCCCAGAGGGACAGCGGCTGCTGATTGAAGGGTGGAGGTGCCGGGGGTTGCATTTCCTGGAAGCCAGACTTCTTCAGAAGCTGGGCTGTCTGCATCAGTCTGTCTGATGGATGCTGTAAAGGCAAATTATGACCTAAGATTCTGATCACCAAGTACAATTCTACTTTGTTTTCCCCACACCGCCAAGCAATTCTCCACACCAGCTCCTACACCAGGGGGTCCTACAATCCAACTCAATTCTGGCCCTGTCTACCTGGGGACAGTGTCAGACCCCAAAGGCTAGGGGCTCAGTCCCATAAGAGTGCTCGCCTTCCCCGCCCACCGACCCCATCACAAGTCCAGGTTATCACCTGTGCTTCTGACCCACTGGCTATAGAGAGGAGGTTCCCATAACCCCCCTCCTTGGGTTCAATCAATTTGCAATTGACTCACGGCTGACATTTCCTCAGAATTGTCCTATAAATGCTAAGGGAGGATGAAGGCTAGGTGAAGAGAGACAAGGCAGCACTCCAGGAAAATCTGTGCTCCAGACCTAACTATGACAATATTCTTTGGTTTTCAGAATTTGCCAAAAATGGTCAGTATTTAACTGTGTAACAGTGACCATCAATCCTTTTTTCCAAAAAGAGGGCTTTGGGTTTTAGCTTTGTGGGGCTGGTTTTCTGGTAAGTGGCTGGTGAGGTAGCAGGTTGAGAACGTGGCCTGGGGATGGTGGAGCTGGCTCCACTGTAGACCACTCACCGAGTTCACCCAGCAGGTGCTTGGGCTCAGCTCTGCAGGGACTGGTGTCGGGTCAGTGCTCTGGTGGCTGAGCCCCAGTAAGAACTGCGGTTGTGTCTCATGGTTTTCCCTTCCTCTGGTTCTGGAGTTGGGGCCAGGGCAGGGGTTGATCCCTACCTGTCCCAGGTCTTTCCCTTCCCTTCATGGCAGGCCCTCAAGAGCTGGTGCCTTTGCCGGGCCCCTCTCTGCCCCCTGAGCTGTCCTTGAGGCCTGCTGGAGGAAAGTTAAAATTCTAGAAGTGTGAGGCACCCAGGTGTGGTCTGTTAGGTCAAGGCAGTCTTGGCTGAGGGACCAGGAAGTGAAGAAGGGTTTTCTACCAGAGTAGGAGATGCCAACCCAGGCTTGCTTTGGGCACATTTCCACCAGCTCCTCTCTGAAATTAGCAACCCTCCAGGTCTTATATATGTACGTGTATGTGATGTAAATGTGTCGAGTTCCTCTTGATGGCACTGACCTTCCACAGGTTAGCATGGCCTTGCTGACGGTCCGAGTGACCTTGGTTCCTATTGGGGGGATCCACTAGTGTTCAACTAATTAAATGAGGAGCCCATTGGACTGAGGTGGCTCTAATGCCGAGGCAGCCTGTGTCAGCAAACTGAAATCTAAGCTGTAAATGCCTCCAGGCTACAAAATCAAAATGCTATGAACAACCAATCACACAGGCCCCCTGGGCCTCATGCTGCAGCCGTCAGTCACGTCCTTGCTTTGCTTCCACCTTCTCTCCGTCTGCCGCTCCCCTGCTCCCTTGTCGACCAATGACTCCAATCGAAGTGCGCTCAGATAAGCTCCTAAAATGTTGACTATTACTTCTAACAGACTCTGTGCTGTTTTCTCCTAGGGTCCTGCCTCAGCTGAGAGATGGCCTCCCCAGGGGCTGAAACAAAGAAACCTGGAAATCACAAGTAAGGCTCTGACCTGCATGCTGCTGGGCTCCGGCTCGCTGTGATGACTTTGAGCCACACAGTTTTCTAAGAGCTGACACACGTGGACACCTTGGTTCTCGTGTCAGAGCCTGAAGCCTGGAGGACTGACCACTCAGTGGGCATACAGCTGAGCTGGCTGAAGACCCCTGGCACCTGGTGCCAGGGCCGCCGCTCGTAGCCTTGGGATGTTTGTTTCCCAAGGACGTCTGGGCACTTGCTCGGTGCCCAGACCTGTGTCCAGTGGGGTTTCTTTACATCTGGACACTCTTCTGAGTCACAGTCCCTGCTTCTTTCCCAGCTCTCTCTTGGTTCTGACCTTTCAATACTTTCCTTATTTCTTTGCAGTTTTTCATTATTCCACTATGTGATTCACATGGCCACTCTTTTATGTATATTTGTGCATTGCTGGTGTTGATGAAAAAATTACTCAGTAGTTGATCTAAGAAAGAAAGGAAAAATTTTATTTGAGCCAATCTGAGGATTATAACCTCAGGAGACAGTTTTTCAGAAAGCTCTGAGCATTGCTTCACCCATAAGAGGTCAAAGCATGGTTATATACGTTTTTGAGACAAAGGGTAATAATACCAAATGATGTGTTACTGACAGTTTACACAGTCCAGATCTACATGTACAGAGTAGTGGGCATGGGTCATTATGGCCCCTCATAAGATTAAGAAGGAAGGTTATCTCTTAAGGAGTTGTGACCCCTGATGAGATTGAAAAGGAATGCTGTCTCCTAAGGAGGTCTGGCTAGTACAGATGCACAACCCACACTAAAGGGAAGGGAGGAGATCCAAATGGGCAAAGGAAATGCTATGTTTAAATTTTTCTTGTTTTAAAATTTAAAATATGAACTTTTTTGTCAATTTCCCCCTTCTGATCATTAATCTTTTGATAGAAAGCCTTGGGTGATCAAATATTTGGTCCTTTGATGCTAGGGTGGTTGCTTACCTGCCCTGGGTCCATCGTGTCCCTTGATGTCCAGACCTAATAGCCTGCTCGTTTCTTTCCTTTTAAGGGGTTGTATTAGTAGGATGTCTGGCAAGGACTGTCAATTCCAAGTTGTCCAGTAGAATTTATGCCAATTTACCTTGCATGTACCTTGTGCATGTTCATTAATTTATAGTGAGCAATAGATGTGATCAAAATTGACAGTAAAATTAATGTCATTAGTAAGCGTTTAAGTGAAGATCCTCCTAAACCAAACCATTTTCCTAGTATTTTTACTAAATTTGGAAGATGATCATTCAGAAAAGAAATTTGATTCTTCATATGTCATAAGATGAGTTAACAAATATCTCGGCCAAATGGTCATACCACTGGTAAACTGATAGAAACCCAGAGTCCTCATATTAAAGGCAGATTGGCAGGGGTTGTTTTCAAGGATACCTGCAGGTGAACTTAAGCCCAAGGGAAAGCAACTATGCATCTTCCTAACCAACCCAGGGAAAGCCAAGGCCATAAACTTTTCCATAGGTCTACTGAGTCCTGTTAAGAGCTACCCAATATTTAACATCTAGTGAAAAGGAGTATTTATGGCCAAGTTCAGAACAGGTGTCATTAAATTGGCCAGGTAGGATGGTCTCACTTAGTGATATTGGTGGTAATGTTAGCTTGCATGGTGCTGATAGTTTTGGTCTTAGTGGAAGTCTAAGAAGGCCTGATATGGTCCCTTCCAAGGTGGCTGTAAAGAGTCCTTTATCTGATATCTTTTCCCGTATGCATAATCCCCTGGTTGCAGGTCATGGCACGTGGGATCTTCATCTGAAGATAGATGACTGAGATAAGTTTCAGAAACAAACTCTACAGTAATGTAACATAGGAAACAAGGAATCATCTGAGAAGTGAGTCTGAGGCAGTAAATACAGACCTCAGTTAACAATTATCAGGTAATTAACTTTATTACCTGATAAAGCTGCTGGGAACCTCAGAGTTCCCAATTTCTGGAGAGATCAGGTAGAAAGAAAAGATAAATGTCTCAATTCCACTTACAAGGGAGTAATTTACCCAAATTGCTGTAAGTCATAATTAGCTTGAGGGGAAGAGTTTCCTTATATCTGGAAAACAGATTAAAAAACCACCAACCAGGGAATTAATTCCCTGGCGGTCCAGTGGTTAAAACTCTGCGCTTTCACTTCAGGGGGCACAGGTTCAATCCCTTATTGGGGAACTAAGATCCTACAAGCTGCACAGCGTGGCAAAAAAAGCCAAAAATCAAAACAAAACCCAAAAAACAAAACCACCAACCAGGGATTGAACCCAGATCCCTGCAGTGAAAGCACCTCGTCCTAACCACTGGACCACCAGGGAATTCCCATAAAGTCCTTTCTATGAATCTTTTTGAAGATGAAGCAGTCTATAAATGACAAAAGACTTAAAAAAGCAAGGTTAAAAATCTGATTACAATGCAATTGTCAAAGAAACTTGGTTATTGCTGTGACATACAACATTTTAAGACAAGAACTAGAATTATGACTATAAACATTTACCAGGACATACCAGATTCTTAGGAGCTCCATATAATTTCTAGAGTATGTATATTAATAATACTTACCCATACAATGTAACCTAAGAAGGTTTATCACCACTCATTTGACAATGCTTCCCATGTAATTTAACATACCAAATAAGCCTAATTAGTTTAATATTCCTCTCTCTGAGGTGCTTCAGGGGTCCTCTCTGAAGAACCCCCAAGTTAGCTAGAGGTCAAAAGAACTTCAGGGAGAATTTGATATTTGGGAGTTTGTCAAAATATCAATAAAGGTTTAAAACACTTGGTCAAATAGGATATAGGTCACTGTGGAACAATACTTAATTCACTTAACCAAAGTGACAATAAAATATTTCACAAGCAAACACAGCTCACTTAAAAGGCTCACTAAAAGGCAAAGAAACTTACACAATCCATTACCAAAAGCTACTCAATATTCCAAGAAAACTTTACTCTCTCAACAGAGAGAGAAAATGAAACTCCAGTCTTGCATCAGCTACTCTTAATAACAAATGTATTTAATTCAATTCAATGCAATCCCAGCCTCACCACACACAGAACTCTTTTCTCAGGGTTCCCTTTTCCACACACCTTCCATAATGTTCTGTCTTTTGTCACTTACTTTATTGATTATGCAGAAAAAATCCAGCTCTAGGACAGAATTAATTTCTTTCCCTTGAACAAAATGATTTCCATTCCTCATACCTTCTTTGGCTGAAAACATGCCTCCTACTTTCCTTGCATACTGAAATGTTTCCCTTATTATTTTAGTGGCTTTAGTTACATATATATTATAATTCTTAACCTTAAAACCTAGTATCCAGCAGAAACTAACAAGTAGGCAATTACGAACTTTTACGTTAGCATCCCAAACATTAGCATGCCACACGTTAGCAAACTTATACATACTATTTACCATTTCTAGAAAATATATCGTTTTTTTTTCCTAACAGAAAATGTCTTAGTGTGGCACCAAATATATTTTTATTAATAGTCCTAAATATCTTTAGTTTCTCTGTAAAAGGAAGCCTATGTTCAGTAATTAATGTTTCAGTATCTTATTTGGAAATAAATTCTGGATAGAATCATTTAACTTAATCTAACTTAATCTAACAAAACTTAATCTAACAAAATTTAATCACTTAACTTAATCTAACAAAACTCTAAAGTTTCAAGTTATCTAAATCTGGAGAGACTATTTTTAAGCAGACATTCCTAAAACATAGTTATTCCTTTAGAGTTTACACCAAAACTCTCATCATTTCCATTTAATTCACTTAAAAGTTTAGCATACCAAGTCATTTTTCTTGCTGACAAATTTTGTAACAGGAATAATAAGATCTTATGTGATTTCTAGTGAACCTGGGTACAGTAAGAGTATTATACTTAATGTTGGTGACTGTAAAGACATGTCTGTATTAATTAAACCATTTGCTTTCATTAAAATTAATTTTAATGAAATTAAAATCAATCTTAGCTCACACGATTCTGAAATTCATTCGAGATAGTTTCTTTTATATTTCTAGGTATGTATATAAGTAGCAGCCAACTTCCTTTAAGCCAATTAAATAGAACTCTTAAACAAATTAATTTTGGCAATACTACACATCGACAATACAGTTAGACACATACAGACACACAGACAGAGACCCCATAGTTCCCAAAGTTCCGCAATTTCAGCCCTGAGTCAGGAACAATAATAGAAATCCCTTCAGTTACAAAAGAAGTTGGATTCAGATTGGGTTTCTGGCAGATGCAACAGTGTTGCCTGTCTAGAGGGCCAAACCCTTTTTACTAATATTTATGAAGAAGAATTGCAAAGAGATAATCGTTCCCGGAGGTGATCAGGTAGAATATTTGCATCTCAAAGGCATAGAAGGAGAAAGGCAAGTTCCTCCTAGGAGGACTTTGTTCCCTTAAGGCCAGGATTTTTTTTTTCTTCCTCAATACCTACAAGCCTCTGAAGATAAACAGGGGAGGATTTTGGAGTGGTGAAAGGATTGGTAAACTTTGAGATGTTTCTAAAGGCACCCCTCAGGTCCTGTAAAGACTAGATTTGTAAAACAAGGGCAGCTGTTTTTAATTCCTCAAAGAATTGGGTGGCCTTCTCAGTGTATCAAAGGACTGACATGTCCATTCTTTTATGTTGGAATGTTTGACTTTCCCTCACTTAGCTTAGGGGAGAACACCCCACCCCCACACACACAAAAAAAATCCTATCAAGCTCTGAGTATCAGCTCTGGTCAGTTTAGTCAGACCACAGACCAGTGGCTTCCCATCTTGGTAATCCGTTCACAAAAAATTTGAGGATCCTCCCTGGCTTTAAGAAATTCTTTAACTATGGCCCTCAGTTCCAACTTTTTGAGACAAAGGGCTGTATGTTAAATGATGTGTTGCTGACAGTGTACACGATCCAGATCTACAGGTACAAAGTGAGTAGTGGGTCCTGGGTCGTCATGGCCCCTCACAAGATGAAGAAGGAAGGTTATCTCCCAAGGAGGTCTGGTTAATGCAGATGCACAATATACAGTAAAGTGGGGGGGAGGCGGAAACAGGCAGAGAAAAATTTTATATTTAAAATGTTCTCCTGTTGCCCTAAAATACAAAATTTTTTCATCACTGGAAAAGCAAGAATTTTATGTCTTAATCCCAATTCCTACATGGACTTGAAATCCACTACTTTTCCCAGTTTCCTCCCCACCCACCTCTGCTGGGGTTCCCTGGGACACCCCATCCTGGGCGGTGGCCTCTCCTGGTTCTGGTGGCCTCTCGCCTTGATGACATCCAGGGCTGTATGCTGCCCTCTAGGAACCCAGCTTAGGGCTCCTTGGTTCTCTTCTGGGAGGTTCCTCAGGAACTGCTCTGGAGACTCGCACGTGTGGGTCACCTAATTCCACACGGACACCTGTCCCCCCCTTTCCTTCCCCATGGGTTCTGAGGTCCATTTTCAAGTTTTGGAGCTGCCCTGAGAATAGTACTTGTAGAGAGAATTTTTAATTGAACTAGTAGGATCCCTGGTGCTTCCTTTTTATTTTTAATAAATTTATTTTTGGCTGTGTTGGGTCTTTGTTGCTGCGCATGAGCTTTCTCTAGTTGCAGCGAGCGGGGGCTACTCTTTGTTGCGGTGCACATGCTTCTCATTGCGGTGGCTTCTCTTGTTGCAGAGCATGGGCTCTAGGTGCGTGGGCTTCAGTAGCTGTGGCTCACAGGCTCTAGAGTGCAGGCTCAGTAGTTGTGGCGCATGGGCTTAGTTGCTCTGCAGCATGTGGGATCTTCCCGGACCAGGGCTCGAACCCATGTCCCCTGCACTGGCAGGAGGATTCTCAACCACTGCACCACCAGGGAATCCCTCCCTGGTTGCTTTCAATCATTGACAAGCAAACACGCCCTGTCCCCACTTTCCGAGCCCCCCCGGCCGCTCCCCCCCCCCCCCGCCGCCTTCCCGGGTTGAGGATCCTGGAGGCTGGCTGAGCGGGTGGTTGAAATGAAGGCTGGAGAAGGGAGGCCTGGCGTCAGGTGCCCTGGACGTGGCTCCACTGAGCAGTGACCCCTCCCCGTTGGCTAGTCATTATCTTCCCCTCCCTCCATCGTTTTATGGTCAATACCAGCTTGTATGTTCCACCCTCCAGAGGCCAGCGTGTCCTGTGAGGACTCCTGAAGTCCAGCTCATGAGCACAGCCTCTTATTAAAGGTGTGACCCTGAGCCTTTACGACAGGGACTGGTAGAACCTAGCTTCTGTGGCAGTTGTGATGTCGAATGACTTACACGCACCACCACTAATGACATGGTTTCCACCGCAGTTGAATGTCTTCCATCCTGCTGATCTCTGCATCCCTTCTGCCTGGCACAGGGCCTGAGGCGTGCTTGTGTGACATTCAGCCGAGGGCCCCCCTCCTCCCTGCCCCAGAGCCCCTTCCTCGTTCTCTGCCAGTCCCTTGAGCATGCGGCGCAAGATGTCTGGGCCAGTTTGTCGAACGGTCAGTCGTGTTTTCCCTTCCCTGCTGATAAACTCCTGGAATCAGAAGCCGAGTTTCATTCATTTTGCATCTCACCCATTTCTTTTACAGAGTAGGTACTCAATGAATATTTGTTAAATGAATAAAGTGACAGAATAAAGCAAGATAAAGTCACTTGACATCGTGTGTAGACTAGAAAAATAGTTTTCCAAGTAATATGTCTTTGACTTGTTATTTTAAAATCCTTTAAAAAGTGGAGTTTAATCTATAAAAAATTGAATCACTATGTTATAGACCTAAAACTAATACAATACTGTAAGTTAACTATACCTCAGTAACAAAAATACTTGTTCTGTTCACTGTTACGTGTCCAATTTACATATTTTAAAACCCTTGTTGGTCTTCACAGTTACACCCTATTTCCTTCTCCTCCTCTTCCTGGAATGAAAGAGGAAAGAAACGTTTTCTATTTTGAAATATAACACAAAGTTGTTTTTTCACATTCTGTTTTGTCAGTTCCGATGCTCGGCCGTTAGCCCTTCTGTTTGTACTCTGTGTTTGTAACATCCTGAAGGAGAACAAGAACCGTAATTACAGTAAAATATTTGTCTTTAAAGGAGCTTCAGATGCTCTGGCTGTGTTATGACTTCAGAATTTCAGCTTGGCCTGGAGATGAAGAAGGCATTCTGGGAAAGCTCGGGGTTTGTCCCAACTGGATTTGGTCCCTTGGAAAGAGACCTCCCTGCCCCAGGAGAGTAAGCCTGGTCAGGACTGGTCTGGGTCCAGTGCAGACTCTGGCTTGGGCGGGTTGCTTGCCCCTCCTGAGGGAGACTCTCACGTCCCTGCCCCAGTGCCAATAGCACAGTCTGCTGGTGGTCCTGCTGCCAGTTTAGTGATGGGCTCAGGGTGTTGGCCAGTCCACCAGCACCCTCCCCTTTAGAAAAAGATCCCGTCTCTCTTCAATATTTTGTTCGCATCTTTTCTACATCAGCCTTTTGAGACTGTTCGGCTGTGAGTTAACTTGGATGCCATTCTAGGGAAATCGGAGGGAAACGTGAGAAGCACGAAGGAAGGAAGCGAGGAGATGCAGGAGAGAGAGAAGCAGGTGCCCTCGGTCTGGAGCCTGGGCATCTACGGTCGATGACCGATGGACTCCAGAGAGAACAGGGACCAGAGACAGTGGAGGAAGACGTGCGGGCGGCCCGGGTCAGTCACGTCATGGTGTTTACAAATCACAGGCTGCTGAGAACTTCTCTTCCTGTATGGTTTTTTTTCTCACAGAGTTAGATTGAGAAGGAAATGTGATCCGTGGGTTCTGGGCGGGAAGTGTGACTCTGAAGGAAGAAACAGAAAGTCCTGATTGCTGGGGACCCATGGCTGCTTCCCTCTGTGCCACTGGCATCTGGCAGCACGCCTGTGAGTGGGGTCAGGAAGGCACAGCTGTGGAAGGAGGCGTGTCTAAGGCTGGAGTTACAATCTAGACCTGGGCATCATATTTGTAAATAAAGTTTTGTTAGAACACATCCACACTCATTTGCATGTTGTCTGTGGCCACTTTCATGGGCCAACAGCAGGGCTGAGAAGTGGCAACAGAGCCCCTATGAACTGCAAGGAAAAATTATTTACTATCTGGCCTTTTATGGGAAATGTTTGCTGACCCCTATTGCAGGCCAGGAGTGTGCTGTCCAAGAGAAATATAATGTGAGCCACACAAAGTTTCTAGCAACCGCACTGAGAAAAACCAAAATGAAAAGATGTCCTGTCTCATTACTCCCTTTGGACATTGTACCAGCGAAGTGCTGGCTAGTGAAACAAGACAAGGAAATGAAAATGAAAGGCCTCAGGTTGGAAAGGCTATCTCTGGATGGGAGAATTAGAGGCGATTTTTTTCTTCTCATCCATCCACATTTCCTGTGATAAATGTATTATTTTTAACTTGAAGCCAAGTTTATATGTTGAATGAACCTGGGTTGGGTAGCAACTGCCTACATGCTTTATATGGGATGATTTGGTGTTTTGATCTTTGTACTTTTTTTTTTTTTTTGGTGGAGCCATTCGGCTTGTGGGATCTTAGTTCCACGACCAGGGATTGAACCCGTGCCCTTGGCAGTGAGAACGTGGAATCCTAACCACTGGACCGCCAGGGAATTCCCTTGATCTTTGTGCTTTTTGGTGCTCTTCTGAGTTCTTCCTGATCATCCTCCAAAGGAGCCCTGGGTGTGACGAGCGGGTGAGGGGAAGGAGAGGGGGAGGAACGGAGACAGGGTGGGAACCTCTGCAGGCTGGGCTCGGCCTGCCCTCCGTGGCCCATACACCTCGCTGGCACAGGGTGCCGCTGTGGTCCTGCCGGCCCCTGGATGCTGGTTCTCTAAACTGCCTCCTTTCCTGTTTTGGGACAGCGACTTTGTACAGCTTTGCAATCCCCACGTGGCTGCAATGAAAGAAGACGTCCTCTACCATTTCAGCCTTAGCACCGGCACGCATGACTTCCCGACTATGTTTGGAGATGTGAAGGTAAAAGCAGGGTTTTTGATTCTGGGCATTTGCCCCAAGATTACCCCCCTTTCAGGTGACACAGGTAGACTGCACCACACAGGGCTGAGGTGACAGAGGACGGGCTCTTGAAGTTATATGTTTATCGGATTTTTGCAAATTGTTACCTTTCAAGAATATGAACTATTGAGTGAAAAAAAACTGTCACGAAGACTGCCGCATTGGTTCCTATAATTGAAACAATGTAAAATAAATTTCCTAATGCTTCTCTGAGAGACTAGAAAGGAGCAGACACTAATCCTTTTCTAGGGGAGCGAGGGATACCCAGGAGGAGCAGTCGCATGTGTCTGCTGTCTGTCATTTAAGATGCACATCCATCTGTTTAGCTAGTTCGGTCCTGACTTATCCTCGCAGAGGACTTTTAAAGTGTCTGATCCCCGTGTGGAAAAGTGGGCTAACGTTTAGAATTCAAAACTGAAACAAGCCATTGACCCTAGGTCCGGGGCTGCCTCATGCGATCGTAAAGTCATAACCAGGTTACGTCCTGCCAGCCACCCAGATCTTTTGCGCTGTTCGTTTCAAACCGAGGGACAACTTTCCATGTGTTGTTGTTTTTTTTGTTTTTAAATTTTTATTGGAGTCTAGTCGATTTACAGTGTTGCATTAATTTCAGGTGTACAGCAAAGCGAATGAGTTATACATATACATATATCCACTCTTTTTTAGATTCTTTTCCCATATAGGTCATTATGGAGTATTGAGTAGAGTTCCTTGTGCTATACAGTAGGCCCTTGGTAGTTATCTGTTTTATATACAGTAGTGTGTATATGTCAATCCCAATCTGTCAATTTATCCCTTCCCTTCCTTTCCATGTGTTCTTAATTCATTCAATTTTCATTCTTTCCTTAAGTTTAACCTGTAATTCTTTCTAGGCTACAGAATTTTCCTTTTTATGTTAAGAGACTAGTAACTATTTGATCACTGAGTCCTTAAGACGGGCTTATTTACCTGTTTCTCTTTGGACGCTTTCACGTACGGCACTTTGCAGATGAAGGTCCTACTTCTCCGAGAGCCCCCTGCTCACCGCATGGCTGCGACTCCCCGAGCCCCCACTGGCCCCCGGCTCTTCCCACAGGTTGGCCATTTGGGCCTCTGCTGGCCGGCGACACAGCGCTTAGAAGCCCATGTTACAGATGGGCTGTGGGGCCCTGGTTGCACACTGAGGGGCCCGCAGCATCTTATTCCAAACGCAGGCTCTCTCCAGTGCAGTGGGCTGCTGTGCACACGATGCACGGAGCCTGGGCAGGCATGGAACCTGGGCTTTCCTGCCCGGAGAGGGCGAGGGTGTGGTTGTCCTGCCTTGTGTGGAGCTGATTGCTCTGCACTGTTGGGGCCTCTTGCACTGAGCTGTGAGTCCGTGAACCAGTGCTTCGTAAACTCGAGGGAGCGTCAGAATCACCGGGGGGCTCCTTAGCACACACATTACTGGCTCCCCGGATGCAGGGGGGCCAAGGAAGGGACCTGCATTTCTAGAAAGTTCCAGGAGATGCTGCCGCCGCTAGCGGGGGGCACTTTGAGGACCCCTGCTGTACAGATGGGGTGCAGTGCCTGTGCTGATGGGGGTTCTGTTCTCTGTCTGCAGTTTGTGTGTGTTGGGGGAAGCCCTTCCCGGATGAAAGCCTTCAGCAAGTACGTGGCCGTGGAGCTGGGCCTTGACCACCCAGGTGCAGACTATCCCAACATCTGTGAGGGCACCGACCGCTACGCCATATATAAAGTGGGCCCGGTGCTGTTGGTCAGCGTGAGTACCTGCCCTCGTGGTGGGCTCAGCCCTTGTCTCTGCAGGCCCCATCCCCGCCCTGCACACAGCCTGACAGAGGAAACAGGAGTCGAGGGGAGCCTGGGGATGGGCTGCAGAGGTGGTGGAGCCCGTCTCCAGCAGAGACAGATACACACGTACAAACACACGCGCACACCCACCCAGCTGTGCGCACACGGTGAGCACCCAGGTTGGAGAGCCAGGAGGGCGGTGCTCTGCCTGGACCAGGGCCACAAGGAGAGCCGGGCACCAGGTGGCCCCCTCGCCGGCCGCCTGTGTCACTTCACACACGTGCGATTCAGCAATGGGTGAACACAGAAACCTCTGGTGTTCTCGTTTTCCAGTCTTGGTTCCCTTTGCAGAGGAGAACATTTTTAGAGGAAGTGCTGCCCTACAGTAAGGCTGCCCCTGAGGCTGGGACGGGGGCCCACCCCTCTGGGCAGCTGAGACGTCTGGTGGCACCAACCACCCGGAACACACCCAAGAGCCAAGACGTATTCAGGTCCAGATAATCCACGGAAGCACTTCCCACGAGCAAGACTGCAGGACTAACACGTTCTCCAAAGAGTCCTTGGCCGCAGGGGCAGCTCCTGGCAGACGTGGCACCGGGAGGGCCTCTGAAGAAGGGCGGTTTTGGGGATGCGGAGGCGGAGGAAATGGCACAGGCAGAACCGCGGAGGTGGAGCCACCAGCCAGTTACAGAGTTTGGCTGCGGCAGAGCGTGTGGAGAAAAGGGAAATCGTGCGCGGGGCTTCCCACGCCAGCAGCTGTCTGTTACCTAGCAACAGCAGCCCTCTGGTCCTCAGCTGCCATCTGTTCCACGGGTGGTGTGGGTCAAAGGGGTCATCCATTCGACAGCATCGTGCAAACCTTTACACTTCCCCAAGTGTTCATGGTTTTTAAATGTACGTTAGGAAGTTCATCTTCTTCACCACCAGTTAGCAATGTACCACAGAACACACAGAGGTGCTACCAGAGCGTGACGCTGGCATTTCTCCCTGGCTCTAGCACGGGATGGGCATCCCCTCCATCGCCATCATGCTGCACGAGCTCATCAAGCTGCTGTACCACGCCCGGTGCTCTGGCGTCACCCTCATCCGCATCGGCACCTCTGGCGGGATAGGTTAGTGTGCAGAGCGCCACAGGGACCCGGGTGGGCAGTGTGGGGACCCAGAGCTCCTCCCTGGGCCGTGCTCAAGGAGAGCTCAGCAGCAGCAGGCGTTTTGTTATTTTTTTTCTGGTCCAGCTACTTCTCCCAACCCACACCCCAGAAATAGGCACAAAAAGGCACCAGGCCACGTGCACCCGAAAACCTGTGCTTTTGGAGTTATACAACGTGTGCCTTCTTGTTTGCTTGATTCTCTTTTTATTCTTGCTAATCCCTCTTTTCTCTGCCTTTCTCCTTCACTTTGCTCACTCCTCCTCTCTATTCCTGCAAGGATGTGAAGCACCTTATGAGAAAACCTACAGGAAAGTCAAAAGGGGAAGAGAGAGATGCAATACAAAATTAAGATAAGTGTCCTTAAGTTGCCTAAAAGCCCCCAGTTCGCAACATAATTTTTTTAACATCGCAAAGCCAACAAAGAAAGAAGAGGATGCAATGAGAAAGTAAAACGCTAAAAATCATGTTGAGTTTTCAGCCAAAGTCTTTGAGGCAAACTTGTTTTACTCTGATGTCCCAACTCTGGGCCGGTTTTTCTTTTTTTTTTATTTAAATTTTTTTTTTTTAATTAATTTATTTATTTACTTATGGCTGTGTTGGGTCTTCGTTTTCTGTGCGAGGGCTTTCTCCAGTTGTGGCAAGTGGGGGCCACTCTTCATCGCGGTGCGCGGGCCTCTCACCATAGCAGCCTCTCTTGTTGCAGAGCACAGGCTCCAGACGCGCAGGCTCAGTAATTATGGCCCACGGGCCCAGTTGCTCCGCGGCATGTGGGATCTTCCCAGACCAGGGCTCGAACCCGTGTCCCCTGCATTGGCAGGCAGATTCTCAACCACTGCGCCACCAGGGAAGCCCTGGGCCGGTTTTTCTGCTGAAAACTGGGTTCTAGTAATTCTCGCTCCTGCCGAGGAGCTGGGAGCTGCTGGAAGGAGGTCTGCTGTCATCGGCCTGGCCTCTGTGCATTTGTTTCTGACTGCCTAGGCCTGACCTCCCCTGCATTTATGGTAATTTGAAAATTTAGGTATTCTCGCTGTGAAAGAGGATTGCTGTAGGCCCTAAATATTCTCAATACGTTATCTCATTTTTCTTTTCACTATATAGACAGATTGATGGATAACATCCGTGTTTGCAGATTGTAATTCA
This sequence comes from Balaenoptera musculus, assembly GCF_009873245.2. Taxonomy (NCBI): domain Eukaryota; kingdom Metazoa; phylum Chordata; class Mammalia; order Artiodactyla; family Balaenopteridae; genus Balaenoptera; species Balaenoptera musculus. The sequence goes on along the minus strand of NC_045793.1, from coordinate 107,302,362 downwards.
AAGTTGAAAGGAGTTGTTCTCGGGAAAACACTCCAATGACCGCGAGCTCCCAGGCTGTGCACACTTAGTCTGTGATGCCATCGACCCAATGGACTCCCGGCTGTGCCCATCGCACCAGCGTCGGCGAGGAGCTCCCAGCAAATCCTTCCTGAGTTCTTGCTTTGGAGGGATTTTAAAATCAATAATCAGAGAGAGAATTCTGGAGGGATTAGGGTGGAGTTGGAGTCTCCCAAAATTGACCCATAAAAATGGAGAGATCAACTAGAGAGCCAGACCCCAAACCCCTGACAACAAAGTGTGATATGGTGTCCCCACAAACCCCAAAATAGGAACAGTGGGTGGCTGGCATGGGCCGCCACTCGGGAGGGAGCACCGGGTGACTCCAGGGTTTCTGTCAGATGTGAGAATTCTGAAATGGCCAACAGGCATCCCGGAAAAGGGCAGGGCCTGTGTGAGGAAGAGCAGCTGACACTGGGAGTGGGTCTGCACCCTCCAATTTGAGGTCTGAAGTGGCTTGAAAATTCTAGGCCCCATGAATTCACGAAAGCCACCATCTGAGCTTTCTTCCAAGTCCACGCTTGGTGTGGGGAGACACCTGAGGAGAGTCTACGTTGACCAGAACAGGGACAAAGCAGCAAGGGAGAGAAAGTCCAGATGAACATTCAGGGGGCAAGCAGAGCCAGAGCTTGGCAATTGGCCACGTTTTTTATTTTTTAAACTAAATTAGAGACACAATTTATACTTTATTATTATTTTTTAAATTTATTTTTGGTTATGTTAGGTCTTCATTTCTGCGTGTGGGCTTTCTCTAGTTGCAGTGAGCGGGGGCTACTCTTCCTTGTGGTGCGCAGGCTTCTCATTGTGATGGCTTCTCTTGTGGAGCACGGGCTCTAGGCAGGCGGGCTCAGTAGTTGTGGCTCACGGTCTCTAGAACGCAGGCTCAGTAGTTGTGGCGCACGGGCTTAGTTGCTCCGCGGCATGTGGGATCCTCCTGGACCAGGGCTCGAACCCATGTCCCCTGCACTGGCAGGCGGATTCTTAACCACTGCACCACCAGGGAAGCCCCTGGCCACCTTTTCAAATGTTTCATGAAAGCGGCCGACGTGGGGCTCTGGGACAGATCTCCTGGCTTCTTCTTCCTCCCTAACTGTTTAGGAAAACCAATATCACATTAAAGTAAGTAGTAGTGTAGTAGTAGGAAAGGCTCCTGGTCAAATCCCAAGCAAAGTTATTATAAGATCAAAGAGCAAGCAGCAGAGTAACGTCTGTACAATCTTGGAAACGCCCAGGGAGGCACAGGAAGCAGGACCTCCGGTGGGTCAGTCCTGGAGGGAAGCCAGGGCATCAGGAGCTGGTGACGGCAGGAGCCGGGTTTGAGGTGCCCCAGTGTTCCTTACTCAAAACCTGAAATAATAAAAAGGTACAAAACAGGGACCAGCTGAACACATACTGGTAAAGAGAGCCCCAGACAGTTCCAGCAGCGACTGAAAGAGGCTGATCTGCGGGAATGGGCCGCTCGTCAATTTCACTTTCTTCTTTGCACTTTTCTGTATTTTCTGCAGCGTCTACGCATTCATTACTTTACCTTCAGGAAAAAAAAAATCTGGTGCTGAAAAGAGATCCTTACCTATTTCTTTTTAGGGCATGACTGACCCTTAAGTGTTATAGTGCGTGGACGGGGCCCTTCCGTCCCTGACCGCCCCTTGCAGCCGGGACACCCGCTTCTTCCTGCAGGTCTGGAGCCCGGCTCCGTGGTCATCACCCGGCAGGTGATGGACGCCTGCTTCAAGCAGGAGTTTGAGCAAATTGTCCTCGGGAAGCGGGTGGTCCGGAACACGCATCTGGACGAGCGGCTGGTGCAGGAGCTGGTGCGGTGCTCCACGGACCTGGGCGATTTCCCCACGGTCGTGGGCAACACCATGTGCACCCTGGACTTCTACGAAGGTGAGGGGCGCGCTGGTCTCCCGCCCGGGATTCCGCATCGCTGCGGGCGTACGTCTCAGCACCGATTCCCTTGCGGGCCAGTGGGTCGAGGACAGGCGGGGCCCGTTGGGCTGGACAGCATCTCTGTCGGGGGGGCGGGGCGGGCATGCAGTAGGCGCTTACTGCGTGCCCGGGGGGGTGGGGGAATGGGAGGTGGGCGCTCCCAGGCTAGCGTCGGCTCTCCACGTTCCCAGGGCAAGGCCGCCTGGATGGGGCGCTCTGCTCCTACTCGGAGAAGGACAAGCAGGAGTACCTGCGGGCGGCCTACGAGGCCGGCATCCGCAACATCGAGATGGAGTCGTCCGTCTTCGCCGCCATATGCAATGCCTGCGGCCTCCGAGGTGGGGTCCCTAGGCCGCAGCTCCCCCTACTCCCCACCCCCCCCCCACGTCCTCCCGGGCCCCGCCCATCGCCAGCCTTGGCCTTGCATCCGCCCTGCCCCCAAGGCGTGTTTCTGGACCCCTGTGCTCGGACCGCCTTGGATTGTCACGTGATCCAAGGCAGGGTCCTCAGTGTCTCTGCAGGGATTCACGTGCCACTGAGAGACCAGAAAGATGAGAAAGTCCCCCCTTCGGCTCTGGGCAGGCTTTGCTGCCGACTCTACAATGAATCTGGCCTTCAAAGCTCTTTGGATTTCTGAATTGGGGCTAATCCACCGCAATTCCTGGCCTCACCCTTCGAAGTCCAGCTCTGCCTTCCAGAATTCCTGCCTCGCAGCTGTCACGTCACCTTGCCTTTCAAGACAGTGCAGGGCCCCCGAGCTGGTCCTGGGGTTTGCTTGGGAATCTCTGGGAACAAAGGCAGGCAAGGATAAGGACAGAACAGGATAGTGTGGCCCCGTCAGCTTTTTCGTGTTCTCTATCAGAAGCCACTGTCGGCCCCTTCCCTTGAGGCCTGGACACTGGTCTCTGTGAGCTAAGCTAGAATCCCGTTCTTTGCCCTGACCTGGCGTTTGCTTTTTGCAGCGGCCGTGGTGTGCGTCACGCTCCTCAACCGCCTGGAAGGTGACCAGATCAGCAGCCCCCATGAGGTGCTGGCCGAGTACCAGAAGCGGCCCCAGCGGCTGGTGGCCCACTTCATCAAGAAGTGCCTCGCGGCAGCCTGAGGTCCCCAAGTCTCCAGACATGAGCGTTGGTGTTTGCAGCAAATAAAATCATTGCCACAATCTCCTTCTGTATGACTTCCTGCATCCTTTGTAGAAGAGTCTAGGGAACTGATTGTGTTTCAGAGGCAAAGAATCCTGCATTAACTACGCAGGAGTTTTTGTTTTTTATAGCTTCATGGGAGAATTTCTACCACATTAGCCTGATTTGGGTTTTCTTTAAGAATGTTCCTCTGAGTATTTGAAATATTTCTAGGGAGGTTTTTCAGACTTGTAAATTCTGATAGTTGTCAGATTTCACTCACTAAGAGAGAAGGCACGTCTGCCCTGGCCTGACACCTCCCCTGCATCTGTGCCCCCGTGTCCTCTCCCTCCATCCTGGCCAGAGAGAACTGGGGCCGGAACTGAGGACCGGGACAGCTGGAGAGCTGGTTCAGGTCTGAGAGACGGTGCGGCTGCGCTGGTGTGGCGTGCTCTGTGCACACGCGTGCGCACGTGCACACACAACACACATGGGCCCGCAAAGAACACGCCCCTGTGCAAACGCACATACAAAACACACATGGGCCCACACAGTACACGCCCCCGTGCAAACATGCACACACAACACACGTTCCCACACACGCGCAGGCCCCGTGCACACGTGGGTGCGCAGACAGACATTCACTAAGTAGGAAAGGAACGGCACTCAGTTGCCTTGACCTCCCGGGGGAAGGAGAGCTTTGGCACAAATCCCACCCTCGGGGCCAGCCTGGGAGCCCCGCCGAGGGTGGGGCGCGTCTGCTCGTTTTAGGGTCTCCTCCAGAGAGAATGGTTTAAAAAGAAAAGTTTTTAAAGGTAACGTATGGCTGTCCTAGAGTAGATATCAGTGAAATGTGCGCTGCGGAAATGCACCGATCCTGCGGCGAGGGCACCTCGGTCTCGGTGTGAGAGGGAGGGAGCAGACTGTGCCTCGGGAGGCTCCCCAGGTGCACGTGGCTCAGGAGAGGCCACGTGGCTCAGGAGAGGCGGGACCTGCAGCCTGAGGAGGCATCTCACATCCTGTCACGTGGCTCAGGAGAGGCGGGACCTGCGGCCTGAGCAGGGATCTCACGTCCTGTCGTGGGCGTTTAGAAGGGGCCTGTGTAGTTCCTTTCAGCCCCAGCCAGGATAGTTTGTTAGAATGGCTCACAAAACTCTGGAAAGTGTTATACTTATGACTACCATTTTATCATAAAGGCTGTAAGTGAGAAGCAGAACAGGTAGGCCAGGTCCACGAGGGTCCCGGCTGCAGGCGCTCCTGTCTGCAGGGGTCAGTGTGAGCTTCCCTCTGTACATCCACATTTTCACCAACTGGAAGCTCCCTCAAGCCTGGCGTTCAGAGTGTTTAAACTGAGTTTTCAGTACCTAGACATGATCCAATAAACCATTGGCCACAGGATTGAACCCGATCCCCAGATCTGCTCCCCTCCCCTCCCCAGGGGTCAGATATGGTGAAAAGGGGTTGGTATTATTCAGTTGGCTGGGGACTGCCAAAACAAAATAACATAGACTAGGGGCTTAAACCATAGGAAGTCATTTCTCGCAGTTAGGGAGGCTGAAAGTCCAAGGTCAAAGTGCCAGCTGATTCAGGTCCCTGGTGAAGGCCCTCAACCCAGCCTGCAGATTGCTTCTGATAAGGACATTCATCTCATCATGGGGGCCCCACCCTCATGACCTCATTTAACCTTCATCACCTCCCAAAGGCCCCACCTCCAAACACCATCACATTGGGAGTTCCAAACATGAATTTCAGGGGGACACAAACATTCAGTCCATAGCAGTTGTAACAAAAGACATTCCAAGGGTTTCTGAACCAGGATAAAGGCCATATATATATATTTATTATCTCACAACACCACCGAGGTTTTTTTCTTTTTTTTTTTTTTAACATCTTTATTGGAGTATAATTGCTTTACAGTGTTGTGTTAGTTTCTGTTGTATAACAAAGAGAATCAGCTATATGTATACATATATCTCCATATCCCCTCCCTCTCGCATCTCTCTCCCACCTCCCTATCCCACCCCTCTAGGTGGATCAGCACTGAGCTGATCTCCCTGTGCTATGCGGCTGCTTCCCACTAGCTATCTATTTTACATTTGGTAGTGTATATATGTCAATGCTACTCTGTCACTTCATCCCAGCTTACCCTTCCTCCTCCCCATGTCCTCAAGTCCATTCTACACACCTGTGTCTTTTTTTAAGAAAATTTTTGAATTTTATGTATTTTTTTATACAGCAGGTTCTTATTAGTTATCTATTTTATACATATTAGTGTATATATGTCAATCCCAATCTCCCAATTCATCACATCTGCGTCTTTATTCCTGTCCTGCCCCTAGGTTCATCAGAACCATTTTTTTTTTTTTTTTAGATTCCCTATATATGTGTTAGCATACGGTATTTGTTTTTCTCTTTCTGACTTACTTCACACTGTATGACAGACTCTAGGTCCACCCACCTCACTACAAATAACTCAATTTTGTTCCTTTTTATGGCTGAGAAATATTCCATTGTATATATGTGCCACATCTTCTTTATCCATTCATCTGTTGATGGACACTTAGGTTGCTTCCATGTCCTGGCAATTGTAAATAGAGCTGCAATGATCATTGTGGTACATGACTCTTTTTGAATTATGTTTTTCTCAGGGTATATGCCCAGTAGTGGGATTGCTGGGTCATATGGTAGTTCTATTTTTAGATTATTGAGGAACCTCCATACTGTTCTCCATAGTGGCTGTATCAATTTACATTCCCACCAACAGTGCAAGAGGGTTCCCTTTTCTCCACACCCTCTCCAGCATTTATTGTTTGCAGATTTTTTGATGATGGCCATTCTGAATGGTGTGAGGTGATACCTCACTGTGGTTTTGATTTGCATTTCTCTAATGAATAATGATGTTGAACATCCTTTCATGTGTTTGTTGGCAATCTGTATATCTTCTTTGGAGAAATGTCTATTTAGGTCTTCTGCCCATTTTTTTTTTTTTTTTTGATATTGAGCTGCATGAGCTGCTTGTATATTTTGGCAATTAATCCTTTGTCAGTTGATTCGTTTGCAGATATTTTCTCCCATTCTGAGGGTTGTCTTTTCGTCTTGTGGTTTCCTTTGCTGTGCAAAAGCTTTTAAGTCTCATTAGGTCCCAGGTGTTTATTTTTGTTTTTATTTACATTTCTCTAGGAGGTGGGTCAAAAAGGATCTTGCTGTGATTTATGTCATAGAGTGTTCTGCCTATGTTTTCCTCTAAGAGTTTTATATGCCCCTTACATGTAGGTCTTTAATCCATTTGGAGTTTATTTTTGTGTCTGGTGTTAGGGAGTGTTCTAATTTCATTCTTTTACATGTAGCTGTCCAGTTTTCCCAGCACCAGTTATTGAAGAGACTGTCTTTTCTCCACTGTATATTCTTGCCTCCTTTGTCATAGATTAGTTGACCATAGGTGCATGGATTTATCTCTGGGCTTTCTATACTGTTCCATTGATCTATATTTCTGTTTTGGTGCCAGTACCATACTGTCTTGATTACTGTAGCTTTGTAGTATAGTATGAAGTCAGGGAGCCTGATTCCTCCAGCTCCATTTTTCGTTCTCAAGATTGCTTTGGCTATTCGAGGTCTTTTGTGTTTCCATACAAATGTGAAATTTTTTGTTCTAGTTCTGTGCAAAATGCCATTGGTAGTTTGATAGGGATTGCATTGATTCTGTGGATTGCTTTGGGTAGTATAGTCATTTTCAAATGTTGATTCTTCCAATCCAAGAACATGGTATATCTCTCCATCTGTTTGTATCATCTTTAATTCCTTTCATCAGTGTCTTATAGTTTTCTGCATACAGGTCTTTTGTTTCCCTAGGTAGGTTTATTCCTAGGTATTTTATTCTTTTTGTTGCAGTGGTAAATGGGAGTGTTTCATTAATTTCTCTTTCAGATTTTTCATCATTAGTGTATAGGTATGCAAGAGATTTCTGTGCATTAATTTTATATCCTGCTACTTTACCAAATTCATTGATTAGCTCTAGTAGTTTTCTGGCAGCATCTTTAGGGTTCTCTGTATATAGTATCATGTCATCTGCAAACAGTGACAGCTTTACTTCTTCTTTTCTGATTTGGATTCCTTTTACTTCTTTGTCTTCTCTGATTGCTGTGGCTAAAACTTCCAAAACTATGTTGAATAATAGTGGTGAGAGTGGGCAACCGTTTCCTAATCTTAGAGGAAATGGTTTCAGTTTTTCACCATTGAGGATGATGTTGGCTGTGGGTGTGTCATATATGGCCTTTATTATGTTGAGGTAGTTTCCCTCTGTGTCTACTTTCTGGAGAGTTTTTATCATAAATGGGTGTTGAATTCTGTCAAAAGCTTTTTCTGCATCTATTGAGGTTATCATATGGTTTTCATCCTTTGGTTTGTTAATATGGTGTATCACATTGATGGATTTGCATATATTGAAGAATCCTTGCATTCCTGGGATAAACCCCACTTGATCATGGTGTATGATCCTTTTAATAAGCTGTTGGATTCTGTTTGCTAGTATTTTGTTGAGGATTTTTGCATCTATATTCATCAGTGATATTGGCCTGTAGTTTTCTTTCTTTGTGACATCTTTGTCTGGTTTTGGTATCAGGGTGATGGTGGCCTCGTAGAATGAGTTTGGGAGTGTTCCTCCCTCTGCTATATTTTGGAAGAGTTTGAGAAGGATAGATGTTAGCTCTTCTCTAAATGTTTGATAGAATTCACCTGTGAAGCCAACTGGTCCTGGGCTTTTGTTTGTTGGAAATTTTTAATCACAGTTTCAATTTCAGTGCTTGTGATTGGTCTCTTCATATTTTCTATTTCTTCCTGGTTCAGTCTTTGAAGGTTGTGCTTTTCTAAGAATTTGTCCATTTCTTCCATGTTGTCCATTTTATTGGCATATAGTTGCTTGTAGTAATCTCTCATGATCCTTTGTATTTCTGCAGTGTCAGTTGTTACTTCTTTTTCATTTCTAATTCTGTTGATTTGAGTCTTCTCCCTTTTTTTCTTGATGAGTCTGGCTAATGGTTTATCAATTTTGTTTATCTTCCCAAAGAACCAGCTTTTAGTTTTATTGATCTTTGTATTGTTTCCTTCATTTCTTTTTCATTTATTTCTGATCTGATCTTCATGATTTCTTTCCTTCTGCTAACTTCGGGTTTTTTTTGTTCTTCTTTCTATAATTGCTTTAGGTGTAAGTTTAGGTTGTTTATTTGAGATTTTTCTTGTTTCTTGAGGTAGGATTGTATTGCTATAAACTTCCCGCTTAGAACTGCTTTTGCTGCATCCCATAGGTTTTGGGTTGTTGTGTTTGCATTGTCGTTTGTTTCTAGGTAGTTTTTGATTTCCTCTTTGATTTCTCCAGTGATCTCTTGGTTATCTAGTAGTGTATTGTTTAGCTTCCATGTGTTTGTACTTTTTAAAGGTTTTTTTCCCCTGTAATTGATATCTAGTCTCATAGCGTTGTAGTCAGAAAAGATACTTGATATGATTTCAATTTTCTTAAATTTACTGAGGCTTGAAATATGACCCAAGATATGATCTATCCTGGAGAATGTTCCTTGAGCACTTGAGAAGAAAGTGTATTCAGTTTTGGATGGAATGTCCTATAAATATCAATTAAGTCCATCTTGTCAAATATGTCATTTAAAGCTTGTGCTTCCTTATTTATTTTCATTTTGGATGATCTGTCCATTGGTGAAAGTGGGGTGTTAAAGTCCCCTACTATTATTGTGTTACTGTCGATTTCCCCTTTTATGGCTGTAAGCATTTGCCTTATGTATTGAGGTGCTCCTATGTTGGGTGCATAAATATTTGCAATTGTTATATCTTCTTCTTGGATTGATCCTTTGATCACTATGTAACATCCTTCTTTGTTTCTTGTAATAGTCTTTATTTCAAAGTCTATTTTGTCTGAGATGAGAATTGCTACTCCAGCTTTCTTTTGATTTCCATTTACATGGAATATCTTTTTCCAACACCTCACTTTCAGTCCCTAGGTCTGAAGTGAGTCTCTTGTAGACAACATATATATAGGTCTTGTTTTTGTATCCATTCAGCCAGTCTATGTCTTTTGGTTGGAGCATTTAATCCATTTCAATTTAAGGTAATTATCGATATGTATGTTCCTATTACCATTTTCTTAATTGTTTTGGGTTTATTATTGTAGGTCTTTTCCTTCTCTTGTGTTTCCTGCCTAGAGAAGTTCCTTTAGCATTTGTTGTAAAGCTGGTTTGGTGGTGCTGAATTCTCTTAGCTTTTGCTTGTCTGTAAAGCTTTAAATTTCCCCATCAAATCTGAATGAGATCCTTGCTGGGTAGAGTAATCTTGGTTGTAGGTTTTTCTCTTTCATCACTTTAAATACGTCCTGTCACTTCCTTCTGGCTTTCAGAGTTTCTGCTGAAAGATCAGCTGTTAACCTTATGGGGATTCCCTTGTATGTTATTTGTTGCTTTTCCCTTGCTGCTTTTAATATTTTTTTCTTTGTATTGCATTTTTGATAGTTTGATTAATATGTGTCTTGGCATGTTTCTCCTTGGATTTATCCTGTATTGGATTCTCTGCGCTTCCTGGACTTGATTGACTATTTACTTTCCCATCCTAGGGAAGTTTTCAACTATAATCTCTTCAAATATTTTCTCAGACCCTTTCTTTTTCTCTTCTTCTTCTGGCACCCTTATAATTCGAATGTTTTTGTGTTTAATGTTGTCCCACAGGTCTCTGAGACTGTCCTCAATTCTTTTCATTCTTTTCTCTTTATTCTGCTCTGATGCAGTTTTTTTCCACTATTTCATTTTCCAGGTCACATCCACTCCTCTGCCTCAGTTATTTTGCTATTGATTTCTTCTAGAGAATTTTAAATTTCATTTATTTTGTTGTTCATCATAGTTTGTTTGCTCTTTAGTTCTTCTAGGTCCTTGTTAAACATTTCTTCTATTTTTTCCATTCTTTTTTCCAAGATTTTGGATCATCTTTACTATCATTATTCTGAATTCTTTTTCAGGTAGACTGCTTATTTCCTCTTCATTTGTTTGGTATGGTGGGTTTTTACCTTACTGCTTCATCTGCTGCATATTTCTCTGTCGTCTCATTTTGTTTAACTTACTGTGTTTGGGGTTTCCTTTTTGCAGCCTGCAGGTTCGTAGTTCCCATTGTGTTTGGTGTCTGCCCCCATTGGGTAAAGTTGGTTCAGTGGCTTGTGTAGGCTTCCTGGTGGAGGGGACTGGTGCCTGTGTTCTGGTGGATGAGGGTGGATCTTGTCTTTCTGGTGGGCAGGACCATGTCTTGTGGTGTGTTCTGGAGTGTCTGTGAACTTAGTATGACTTCCAGCATACTCTATGCTAGTGTGTGGGGTTGTGTTCTTGTCTTGCTAGTTGTTTGGCATGGTGCATCCAGCACTGGAGCTTGCTGGCCATTGGATAGAGCTGGGTCTTAGTGTTGAGACACAGATCCCTGGGAGAGCTCTCACCAATTGATATTATATGGGGCCGGGAGGTCTCTTGTGGTCCAATGTCCTGGACTCAGCTCTTCCACTTTGGAGACTCAGGCCTGACACCTGGCCGGAGCGCCATGACCCTGCCAGCCACATGGCTCAGAAGAAAAGGAAGAAAAAACAAGAAAAGAAATAAAATAAAATTAAAAAAAATAAAAAATAATAGGGCCCTGAACCAAGATGGCGGAGTAGAAGGACGTTCTCTCACTCCCTCTGGTGAGAACACCAGAATCACAACTAGCTGCTGGACAATGATTGACAGGAAGACACTGGAACTCACCAAAAAAGGTACCCCACATCCAAAGACAAAGGAGAAGCCACAGTGAGACGGTAGGAGGGGGGCAATAACAGTAAAATCAAATCCCGTAACTGCTGGGTGGGTGAATCACAGGCTGGAGAACACTTACACCACAGAAGTCCACTCACTGGAGTGAAGGTTCTGAGTCCCACGTCAGGCTTCCCAACCTGGAGGTCTGGCAATGGTAGGAGGAATTCCTAGAGAATCAGACTTGAAGGCTAGTGGGATTTGATTGCAGGACTTCGACAGGGCTGGAGGAAACAGAGACTCCACGCTTGGAGGGCACACACAAAGTAGTGTGCACATTGGGACCCAGGGGAAGGAGCAGTGACCCCAAGGGAGACTGAAACAGACATACCTGCTAGTGTTGGAGGGTTTCCTGCAGAGGTGGGGGGTGGCTGTGTGTCACTGTGAGGACAAGGACACTGGCAGCAGAAGTTCTGGGAAGTACTCCTTGGCGTGAGCCCTTCCAGAGTCTACCATTAGCCCCACCAAAGAGCCCAGGTAGGCTCCAGTGTTGGGTTGCCTCAGGCCAAAGAACCAACAGGGAGGGAAACCAGCCCAACCCAACAGCAGTCAAGCAGATTAAAGTTTTACTGAGCTCTGCCCACCAGAGCAACAGTCAGCTCTACCCACCACCAGTACCTCCTATCAGTAAACTTGCACAAGCCTCTTAGATAGCCTCATCCACCAGAGAGCAGACAGCAGAAGCAAGAAGAACTACAATCCTGCAGCCTGTGGAACAAAAACCACATTCACAGAAAGACAGACAAGATAAAAAGGCAGAGGGCTATGTACCAGATGAAGGAACAAGATAAAACCCCAGAAAAACAACTAAATGAAGTGGAGATAGGCAACTGTCCAGAAAAAGAATTCAGAATAATGATAGTGAAGATGATCCAGGACCTCGGAAAAAGAATGGAGGCAAAGATCAAGAAGATGAAAGAAATGTTTAACAAAGACCTAGAAGAATTAAAGAACAAACAAACAGAGATGAACTATACAATAACTGAAATGAAAACTACCCTAGAAGGAATCAATAGCAGAATAAGTGAGGCAGAAGAACGGATAAGTGACCTGGAAGACAGAATGGTGGAATTCACTGCTGTGGAACAGAATAAAGACAAAAGAATGAAAAGAAATGAAGACAGCCTAAGAGACCTCTGGGACGACATTAAACGCAACAACATTTGGATTATAGGTGTCCCAGAAGGAGAAGAGAGAGAGAAAGGACCAGAGAAAATATTTGAAGAGATTATAGTCGAAAACTTCCATAACATAGGAAAGGAAACAGCCACCCAAGCCCAGGAAAAGCAGCGAGTCCCATACAGGATAAACCCAAGGAGAAACATGCCGAGACACACAGTAATCAAATTGGCAAAAATTAAAGACAAAGAAAAATGATTGAAAGAAGCAAGGGAAAAATGACAAATAACATACAAGGGAACTCACATAATGTTAACAGCTGATTTCTCAGCAGAAACTCTACAAGCCAGAAGAGAGTGGCATGATATACTTAAAGTGATGAAAGGGAAGAACCTACAACCAAGATTACTCTACCCAGCAAGGATCTCATTCAGATTTGATGGAGAAATCAAAAGCTTTACAGACTAGCAAAAGCTAAGAGAATTCAGCACCACCAAACCAGCTCTACAACAAATGCTAAAGGAACTTCTCCAAGTGGGAAACACAAGAGAAGAAAAGGACGTACAAAAACAAAACCAAAACAATTAAGAAAATGGTCATAGGAACATACATATCGATAATTACCTTAAACATGAATGGATTAAATGCCCCAACCAAAAGACACAGGCTTGCTGAATGGATACAAAAACAAGACCTATATATATGCTGTCTACAAGAGACCCACTTCAGACCTAGGGACACATACAGACTGAAAGTGAGGGGATGGAAAAGATACTCCATGCAAATGGAAATCAAAAGAAAGCTGGAGTAGCAATACTCATATCAGATAAAATAGACTTTAAAATAAAGAATGTTACAAGAGACAAGGAAGGACACTACATAATGATCAAGGAATCAATCCAAGAAGAAGATATAACAATTATAAATATATATGCACCCAACATAGGAGCACCTCAATACGTAAGGCAACTGCTAACAGTTATAAAAGAGGAAATCGACAGTGACACAGTAATAGTGGGGGACTTTAACACCTCACTTACAGCAATGGATAGATCATCCAAAACGAAAATAAATAAGGAAACAGAAGCTTTAAATGACACAATAGACCAGATAGATTTAATTGATATTTGTAGGACATTCCATCCCAAAACAGCAGATTACAGTTTCTTCTCAAGTTCGCACGGAACATTCTCCAGGATAGATCACATCTTGGGTCACAAATCAAGCCTCAGTAAATTTAAGAAATTTGAAATCATATCAGCATCTTTTCTGACCACAACGCTATGAGATTAGAAATGAATTACAGGGGAAAAAATGTAAAAAACACAAACACATGGAGGCTAAACAATATGTTACTAAATAACCAAGAGATCACTGAAGAAATCAAAGAGGAAATCAAACAATACCTAGAGACAAATGACAAGGAAAACATGACAATCCAAAACCTATGGGATGCAGCAAAAGCAGTTATAAGAGGGAAGTTTATAGCTATACAAGCCGACCTCAAGAAACAAGAAAAATCTCAAATAAACAATCTAACCTTACTCCTAATGGAACTAGAGAAAGAAGAACATAAAAAACCAAAGTTAGCAGAAGGAAAGAAATCATAAAGATCAGAGCAGAAATAAATGAAATAGAACCAAGGAAAACAATAGCAAAGATCCATAAAACTTAAAGCTGGTTCTTTGAGAAGATAAACAAAATTGATCAACCATCAGCCAGACTCATCAAGAAAAAGAGGGAGAGGACTCAAATCAATAAAATTAGAAATAAAAAGGGAGAAGTTACAACAGTCACTTCAGAAATACACAACATCCTAAGAGACTACTACAAGCAACTCTATGCCAATAAAATGGACAATCTGGAAGAAATGGACAAATTCTTAGAAAGGCATAATCTTCCAAGACTGAACCAGGAAGAAATAGAAAATATGAACAAACCAATCACAAGTAATGAAATTGAAACTGTGATTAAAAATCTTCCAACAAACAAAAGTCCAGGACCAGATGGCTTCACAGGTGAATTCTATCAAACATTTAGAGAAGAGCTAACACCCATCCTTCTCAAACTCTTCCAAAAAATTGCAGAGGAAGGAACACTCCGAAACTCATTTTATGAGGCCACCATCACCCTGATACAAAAACCAGACAAAGATAGTACAAAAAAAGAAAATTACAGACCAATATCACTGATGAACATAGATGCAAAATCCTCAACAAAATAGTAGCAAACAGAATCAAACAGCACATTAAAAGGATCATACACCATGATCAAGTGGGATTTATCCCAAGGATGCAAGGATTCTTCAATATACGCAAATCAATCAATGTGATACACCATATTAGCAAAGTGAAGAATGAAAACCATATGATCATCTCAATAGATGCAGAAAAAGCTTTTGACAAAATTCAACACCCATTTATGATAAGAACTCTCCAGAAAGTGGGCATAGAGGGAACCTACCTCAACGTAATAAAGGCGATATACAACAAGCCCACAGCAAACATCATTCTCAATGGTGAAAAACTGAAAGCACTTCCTCTAATATCAGGAACAAGACAAGGATGTCCACTCTCACCCCTATTATTCAACATAGTTTTGGAAGTTCTAGCCACAGCAATCAGAGAAGAAAAAGAAATAAAAGGAATACAAATTGGAAAAGAAGAAGTAAAACTGTCACTATTTGCAGATGACATGATGCTATACATAGAGAATCCTAAAGATGCCACCAGAAAAGTACTAGAGCTAATCAATGAATTTGGTAAAGTTGCAGGATACAAAAGTAATGCACAGAAATCTCTTGCATTCCTATACACTAATGATGAAAAATCTGAAAGGGAAATTAAGGAAACACTCCCATTTACCACTGCAACAAAAAGAATAAAATACCTAGGAATAAACCTACCTAGGGAGACAAAAGACCTGTATGCAGAAAACTATAAGACACTGATGAAAGAAATTAAAGATGATACCAACAGATGGAGAGATATGCCATGTTCTTGCACTGGAAGAATCAATATTGTGAAAATGACTATACTACCCAAAGCAGTCTACAGATTCAATGAAATCCCTTTGAAATTACCAATGACACTTTTTGCGGAACTAGAACAAAAAATCTTAAAATTTGTATGGAGACGCAAAAGACCCCGAATAACCAAAGCAGTCTTGAGGGAAAAAAACGGAGCTGGAGGAATCAGACTCCTTGAGTTTAGACTATACTACAAAGCTACAGTAATCATAACAATATGGTACTGGCACAAAAACAGAAACATAGATCTATGGAGCAAGATAGAAAGCCCAGAGATAAAGCCACGCACCTATGGTCACCTAATCTATGACAAAGGAGGCAAGAATATACAATGGAGAAAAGACAGCCTCTTCAACAAGTGATGCTGGGAAAACTGGACAGCTACATGTAAAAGAATGAAATTAGAACGCTCCCTAACACCATACACAAAAATAAACTCAAAATGGATTTGAGACCTAAATGTAAGACTGGACACTATAAAACTCTTAGAGGAAAACATAGGAAGAACACTCTTTGACATAAATCACAGCAAGATCTTTTTTGATCCACCTTCTAGAGTAATGGAAATAAAAACAAAAATAAACAAATGGGACCTAATGAAACTTCAAAGCTTTTGCACAGCAAAGAAAACCATAAACAAGACGAAAAGACAACCCTCAGAATAGGAGAAAATATTTGCAAACGAATCAACGGACAAAGGATTAATCTCCAAAAGATATAAATAGCTCATGCAGCTCAATATCAAAAAAAAAAAAAAACCCAATCCAAAAATGGGCAGAAGATCTAAATAGACATTTCTCCAAAGAAGACATACAGATGGCCAAGAAGCACATGAAAAGCTGCTCAACATCACTAATTATTAGAGAAATGCAAATCAAAACTACTATGAGCTATCCCCTCACACCACTTAGAATGGGCATCAACAGAAAATCTACAAATAACAAATGCTGGAGAGGGTGTGGAGAAAAGGGAACCCTCGTGAACTGTTGGTGGGAATGTAAATTGATACAGCCACTATGGATAACACTATGAAGGTTCCTTTAAAAACTAAAAATAGAATTACCATATGATTCAGCAATCCCACTACTGGGCATATACGCAGAGAAAACCATAATTCAAGAAGACACATGCACCCCAATGTTCATTGCAGCACTATTTACAATAGCCAGGTCAGGGAAGCAACCTAAATGCCCATCGACAGAGGAATGGATCAAGAAAATGTGGTACATATATACAATGGAATATTACTCAGCCATAAAAAGGAACGAAATTGGGTCATTTGTTGAGACGTGGATGGATCTAGAGACTGTCATACAGAGTGAAGTAAGTCAGTAAGAGAAAAGCAAATATCGTATATTAACGCATATATGTGGAACCTAGAAAAATGGTACAGATGAACTGGTTTGCAGGGCAGAAGTTGAGACACTGATGTAGAGAACAAACGTATGGACACCAAGGGCGGAAAGCGGCAGGGTGGTGGGGTGGTGGTGTGATGAATTGGGCGATTGGGATTGACATGTATACACTGATGTGTATGAAATGGATGACTAATAGGAACCTGCTGTATAAAAAAATAATTAATATTAAAAAAAAAAGAAATAGGCAAAGCCAATCTTTGTTGTTAGCGTTTAAGATCGTAGTTACCTATGAAGGACTTGTGAATGAAAGTGGGAAAGAGGAGGTGTTTTAGAGTGCTGGTAGTAACATAGTGAGTTCAATTTGTATAAAACTGTCAAGCTGTTCACTCAAGTTTGTGCACCTTTTGCTTGTATGTTGTGTGTCAATAAAAAGTTCACACACACACACAAAATAATAATAATAATAAAATAAAAAATAATAAAATTAAAAAAATAAATAAATGGAAAAGAAGAGAGCAACCAAACCAATAAACAAATCCACCGATGATAACAAGCACTAAAATCTAAACCCAGATAAACATAAAATTCAGAAAAAAATCAGTCGCAGACAACAAACCCCAAGTCTACAGTTGCTCCCAAAGTCCACCACCTCAATTTTGGGAACATTCATTGTCTATTCAGGTATTCCACAGATGCAGAGTACGTCAAGTTGATTGTGGGGATTTAATCCACTGTTCCTGAGGCTGCACGGAAAAATTTCCCTTTCTTTTGTTTGTTCACACAGCTCCTGGGGTTCAGTTTTGGTTTTGGTCCCACCTCTGCATGTAGGTCACCCTTAGGCATCTGTTCCTCACTCAGACAGGAGGGTGTTAAAGCAGCAGCTGATTAGGGCTCTCTTGCTCTCTCAGGTCGGGGAGAGGGAGGGGTACGGTAGTCATAATTGGAATGCGGTGTGAGCCTGCGGTGGCAGAGGCCAACATGACATTGCAACAGCCTGAGGTGCACCGTGTGTTCTCCCAGGGAAGCTGTCGCTGGATCACAGGTCCCTGGCTGTGGCGGGCTGCACAGGCTCCTGGGAGGGGAGGTGTGGACAGTGACCTGTGCTCGCACACAGGCTTCTTGGTGGCAGCAGCAGCAGCCTTAGCGTCTCATGCCCGTCTCTGGGGTCCGAGCTGATAGCCGCGGCTCGCGCCCGTCTCTGGAGCTCCTTTAGGTGGTGCTCTGAATCCCCTCTCCTTGCACACCCCGAAACAATGGTCTCTTGCCTCTTCGGCAGCTCCAGCCTTTCCCGGACTCCCTCCCGGCTAGCTGTGGCGCACTAGCCCCTTCAGGCTGTGTTCACGCCACCAACCCCAATCCTCTCCCTGGGATCCGACCTCCGAACCCCGAGCCTCAGGTCCCAGCCCCCGCCCCTCCCGGCGCGTGAGCAGACAAGCCTCTCAGGCTGGTGAGTGCTGGTCGGCACTGATCCTCTGTGCAGGAATCTCTCCGCTTTGCCCTCCGCACCCCTGTGGCTGCGCTCTCCTCCGTGGCTCCGAAGCTTCTCCCCTCTGCCACCCGCAGTCTCCGCCCGCGAAGGGGCTCCTAGTGTGTGGAGACCTTTCCTCCTTCACAGCTCCCTCCCACTGCTGCAGGTCCCATCCCTATTCTTTTTTCTCTGTTTTTTCTTTTTTCTTTTGCCCTACCCAGGTACGTGGGGAGTTTCTTGCCTTTTGGGAGGTCTGAGGTCTTCTGCCAGCGTTCAGTAGGTGTTCTGTAGGAGTTGTTCCACATGTAGATGTATTTCTGATGTATTTGTGGGGAGGAAGGTGATCTCCACGTCTTATTCCTCCATCTTGAAGGTCCCCTCACCACCTAGGTTTATAGTGTCACTAAACCTAAGTATCCTTAAGGCAGTGGCCTGTAGGTTTTTGGTCACATATTCCGGAACATAATTTTGAAAATCTGTGTACCTCCTGGTAAAATTTTATGTTTACACCTAACTTTTAGCATAAGTTTAGTAGAGGCAAAGGATGTAATTTCTGGGATAATTATTGTACCTTTGCTTTAAATGTATTCCATCAAGCCTCAGAGCTGAAAATTTAGCTCATTCATTTTTCAGATGTGTCATATACTCTGAATGACAGAACTCATCCTTATTTCAAATCAGTCATAATAGACTTTCTGTCATAAAAAAAAATTGATTCTTTTCCAATCTATTCACATTTCTATTTGAATAGAAGCTGATTTCAAATTCTATTGACATACATGTATTAATATTCACGGGCAGCTCTGAATACTCTGAGACGGATGGAGGTCTAGCCAAGCATGGGTAGATGAACAGGGCGCCAGGCCTTCCAGCCCTTCCAGCCCTTGTAGCCTGGAAGAAATAAAGTACATACTCAATGCCTCACTATTTTTCACACAGACTCTCCTGGCTCAGCTTCTGGATTCTCCCACGAGCTGTTAAACATTCTCACTTTGTCCCTAGATTTGGCCCCAGAAGTTCTGACACCAAAGGGCAATGCACCATTGCAACAGTGTGATGGCTGGGTCTACAGTTTTTCTTTGGTTGAGCATGAGTGTGTCCTCATGTAACCCAGTTTGATGACCACAGTTCTGAGGGCACGGGACACATTGTATGTCATTAGTTCTTAGTGGATTGCTGTGGCTCCCTGGTTCTGGGGGGTGGAGTAGCCTTGTGACCCTGCTTTCATTCTGCAGTTCCCAATCCTTCCCTACAGAGAGGCTTCTGTTATCTGCAGGGAAAGGAGCTCCTGCTCAAATGGTGGGCCCACTCTGCCGAAGCACAGGTAATGGGGCCAAGTATGAACAGCCCACCTGAGATGGGCTCAGGCCTGCTCTGTGGCTGCAGGTGGGACAGGTCACGATGGCTTTTAGAGCAAGAAGATGCACCTTTCCAGCTCTGCTGCTTTGCTGTCTGCAGGCATCCTAGTTATAACCTCCTCTCTAAGGTGTATTTCCTTACCTGTAAAATGGGACCACAGGGTGGCCCGTGTTTACTGTAGTTTTCAGAAGTGAATGGGATGATGTATCTGAAGATGTTTTGAAAACTGTAAAGCATTAAAGAAAAGCTAGCTATTATTTTTACAAGCCCTCCGAGAGTGAGTTGGATAAACCACTGGCCTCCTCAGTCCTGTAATTTTCCCACCTGTTAAGTGATAGAGAACTTTCATGCTGTGTTTTCCCTCCCCCTCCCCCTCCCCCCTCCCTTGTATTGGACCATAATGTGTCTTTTTTTCTTCAAGTGGAAATAAGATTTATTCATTTCATGTACAAGGAATCAAGAGTTTGATCCAATAAGAAGGCAGTTACAATAAATCAAAAGCCACTGAGGATGTAGCAGTTTGAGTTTTTGAACTTGATTTGATTTCTCTAAAAGTGTAAATCCCACTCGTATAGCTTCGACAAATTATGCCAAGTCAACAAGCATTTCAGAAGGGTGTAACATAAATCTTTAAGAAAGCAAAAGAAGATGAAGATGTGGCCTTTGTCTTTTAACAATAGAAAATCAAAAGGGAAGAAAAAATGTACACATACCCAGATTAATTTCCACATTGAAGTGATAACAGATACTAGGAGATGTTTTAATACTAAATATCACCTTTTTCAGCTCTTAAAGAATTGCTATAGTAATTCACAACCACAAAAAGGGAGGGGAGAGAAGCTGCTGGAAATTGCTTTTTAAAGAAATGTGTTCTCTTAGGTCGTATTAATAGAAGTATTGGGACTAGACGAGAAAGGACATACTAGGTAGATTCTTACAGGTTCAGTCTTGGCAAGGGAACTACAGTTTAGCTCACATGGACTTTTAAACATCTAGATATATTGCATAAAAATCCAGGTTTTCAGCTTGTCTTGAACAATCAGAACGCCACATCCGCATGTAAAAGCAGTGGGCGGGAGCTGGGCCGTGATGCTCAGTGGTGACCACTGGGGATGCTGCAGGATCCATCCGGGTTGGAGGCGTGGGGCCCCACGGGGGGCGGGGGCACAGGGGGTGTCCTCGGGGGTCGCATCCGTGCGGACCCCACCTCCGCACACCCACAGGAGCGCGAGGGCGCGAGGAACCCCAGGAATGAGGGCCTCCCGCCTGTCTGCATGACATTTAAGCCCACACCCTTAAAAAATTGTAGGAGTGAGTAAGTTTAGGTCTGTAAAATGTCTCGAAAATGAATTGTATTGTTTAAGGACTGCTGAAAACTCTAAGAATATTCAGTCCGGCAACATTTTGCAAAACTGGAGGGATTTTTCTCATTTTCTAGAATAATGAAAAGCCAAAAGAATTCACTTTGCATCTAATTAATGGACCTGAGGTAAAAATGCTGGCTCTCTACTCTAGAGCCAGAATATGGACTGGAACACTAAAAAAGCCCTCGGGTTGCTGAGCAGTGGAGGAAAGGAGGATATTTGTCCTTAAGCGACTGGTGTAGAGTCCGCGCTAATGCCACGCGGGGAGGGCTTGGTTTCTCTTCAAACAGGGTCTGTTATTTGGTTATCAGCTTTCCAGGTCATGGTGTCAGGAAGCCACCTGGAGACTCCAGCGAGGTGTGGAATCTGCTGTGAGCTGGAGGAGAGCCCCAGGGCTTATTCTCATTACAGTTGCCCTGAAGCTCGTCGCTGCCTATGACCTGGCCGTCTGCGAAGACCATCACTCCTGCGACCCTAAGCGATGCCGAGCACGCCGGGTGTCTGAGCCCCGGGCTGGTGGGGATGTCGTGCCAGAGGCTGGGGTGAGGGTAGGTCACCGCCGCTTCCTTAGTGAGGGCACTCAGGTCCCAGGGCATCAGTTTCCCTGAGGTTTCATGAAATGAGAAAAATGTCGCTGCCCTTTCTGAGTCCAAGGAGATAGCTGAGGAACAGGGGTTTGCAGACTGCTAACCGACTTCTCTGGAGGTGTATCTCCTTCCTCTGCATGCTCCTTCCTTAGAGATACTGGAGTACACTGTAATTATTCCAGTCTCCCCTCCACAACCAGTGTTTGGGATCTCTCAGGAACAGTTTGCCAAGTGAGCAGAGCAAGGAATTGCCTGGCTTCAGCTACAGGACCCTTCTTCATGCCACACGAAATGACTTTGAAATAACCACAATCTGGATGGCCTGCTCAGTGATCGCTCTGGTCCTCCAAGAACTTATTTATCATACAGCAGCGAGAACTTTGTTCTGGGGGAGGGCGTACTGTGGGGGAAGGAAACGATTCTCTGATGCTTTTGGCCTTAAGACTGAGTCACCTTGAATCACGTGGTGCTCAGGTGTGTTCCCTTTAAGAAGCATGCCTGCCCTGCAGGTGAGCTCAGATCCACTTAAACAGGAAAGAACTGAAGCCATTGGCCCCAAACCATGATTCTAGCTGGGTGGTCCTGAACACGCAACACAAACAGCACTTGAGAACTTGTTCAAAATGCAAATCCTCAGGCACCAGATGGACTGAATTAGAAAATCTGTGGGTGGGACACACAATCTATGGCTTAACAGCCTTTCTGATACAAACTCATGTCTGAGAGCAATTTACAAAACCAAGGAGAACCCAGTTAGTTTGCTAATGAAGAGATTCTGACCATCTCACTTGGGGTGCTGTCACCTCCAGGTAACCACCCCACCCTCTGTTGCTTATAACTCACATTGCAAGTTGTCCAGGTGGAGATGGGTGGGGATCAGGGTCATTTATTGGAGAGGGTCTCAAATCCACTTTTCTGTGGGTCTCCCTCCTCTCTGCCCTCCTTTGTGGGTTGGCTACACCTTCATGCAGTAGTGAGATGACTATGGCGTTTACAGGTGTCACATCCAAAGTCAAGACCATCCCACCTGGAGTCCTCTTCTCAAGAGCTAGGAAAACTGTCAATGAAACTGCAGTAGAGCACCCATCCCCAAATGAAACCAGTGGTGTTTTGGAGGCTCCGAGGAGCTCCAATTCCTTACGTCTCAGCACAGAAAGAATTCAGCGAGAGGCAAAGTGATAGATAAGAAGTGATTTATTAGAATAGGACACTTGTGAGGCTTACAAGGGGGCAGGTGAGACAGTGCCACACCCGAGAACTTAGTGGCCTACAGTTTTATAATCAAAGGAAAAGTGGGGAGGAGGAAAAGACCACCTTCTTCCTCATTCTTGAGTAGAGGTCAAACTTTCATCATCAGCTTCTCCTCCAGGTTGGGCACGGGAGATTTTTTTGTCCCTACATGGTCAAGCCAGGACTGTCATGGCGCAATGGAAAAATTATTTCAGGTTTCAGTACGATGAGGGTCTTTCACTTTGAAATGTCACCTTTCCATAAATTATTGTTTTTCATGTGTGCAGAGAGCATGTCCTAGGGGTCATTAACTTATTGAGATCACTGGGCAGGATGTGGGTCCCATGCTACCATTGTTTTATTGCTTTGGGGCATGTCTCATGCTTCTGTTGCATGGTTTTGTTGCTACACAAGCCTGCTTGGTTTTGTGGTTAAGCAAACCTGCTCTCTTGAGGAACCATTAACTTACAGGGGTCTCCCATACTTTTTTCTTTACTTATGATCCCTTAGCGGGATTAACTATTTAATCACCTACTTTGTCCCTATCACAAATGTCTCACTGGTGGGCAAAGAGTCATGTGAGACCCCTGTACCAGTTCTGTGGGAGGGGGATGAGACTGAACATACAGGTCAACTGAGTTTTGTTTCTGAATCTGGGGACTGCGTTCTTTGCTTTGAGTCTCATGTAGCAGCTTTGGCCACCAGAACAGGAAAAGACTGGTGCTCTGCCAGCTGGTCGTTTTTGTTTTGTTTTACACACAATGTAATGAACTTTTTTTTTTAAATTGGAGTATAATTGCTTTACACTCTTGTGTTAGTTTCTGCTGTACAGTGAAGTGAATCAGTTATATGTATATCTATATCCCCTCCCTCTTGGACCTCCCTCCTACCCCCGCCCCCATCCCACCCACCTAGATCATCAGAGCGCACCAAGCTGAGCTCCCTGTGCTGTACAGAAGGTTCCCACTAGCTATCTATTTTACATATGGTAGTGTATTTATGTCAAACTTAATCTCCCAATTCGTCCCACCCTCTCCTTCCCCGCCATGTCCACGTGTCCAGTTAAGGAAACAATCCCATTTACCATCACAACAAGAAGAATAAAATACCTAGGAATAAACTCACCTAGGCAGGCCACCTAAGCAGGCAAAAGACCTGTACTCAGAAAACTATAAAACACTGATGAAAGAAATCAAAGATGACATAAACAGATGGAGAAATATACCATGTTCTTGGATTGGAAGAATCAATAATGTGAAAATGACTATACTACCCAAAGCAATCTACAGATTCAATGCAATCCCTATCAAACTACCAATGGCATTCCTCACAGAAGTAACGAACTTTTAAAATATGCAGTACTATGACTTTTTAAAAACATTTTATTTTGCAGCAAGTGTAGATACTTAGGAAGTTGCAAAGGCAGTGCAGAGAAACCACACCTAACGTTCACACTGGTTCCTCCAATGGCTATGTCTCACATAACTGTGGTGTAATACCAAAATCAGAAAACTGACGCTGGCACGTGTGTGTATGGTTCTGTGCTATTGTATCACACATGTAGATTCATGGAACCGCAACTGATGCACAGAACTGTTCCGTTCCCTCCTGCTACCTTCTGTAATCAGACCCAAGCCCTGCCCCCACCACTAAGATGTTTTCCATCTTTATAACTCTGTCATCTTGAGAATGTTATATAAATGGAATCATACAGTATGTGACTTTTGAGGTGGACATTCTTCACGTGATTCATCCAGGTTGTTGCCTGTATCAACAGTTCATTCCTTCTCATCACTGAGTAGTCTTACAGGGTGTGGATGAATGACAATGTTTAACCACTCACTTATTGAAGGACATTTTGGTTTCCAGTTTTGTGCTATCATGAGTACAGCTGCTATGAACATTCACATGCAGAATTTTGTGTGAACATTATGTTTTCATTTCTTCAGGATAAACGCTGAAGAGTATAATCCAGGGTCCAGTCTGGGTCCTGGGCAGTGTCTACTTTGAGTTCTGTTTTCAAGCCCTTTGCTATGTTGACATTCTGTCTGCTCCAGGTGTGCACAGCTCAGGGGGATCCCAAGGACTCATATACAGAGCTAAGGGATCTCCTTCTCTGCCCCATCTGATCTGTGATGTTGCCCACCCAGAGGTTCCTGCAGTCACCTTCTCCTGGGGTGCCTGGGCTGGGACGCAGGGGCCTTAGGCTTCTTGTGCTGCTGCCGCCCCTCCCCACTGCAGGGTCTACGTCTGTTACGGGGTACACCAGAGCTGAACTCGGGAGATTCAACAGGACTCCACGCTGTGAGGTCTCTTTGTAGGTCCTCTGGCTCAAGGATGAAGCTTTTTTCTCAGAACTTTTCCTATCTGTGTTTGTTTGCATTTCCAGAGTTTGGGGGGCCCTAAACTGTCAATCAGGCAATATGGAAGGAACCCCTCCAAACCCCCCAAAACAAAAAGGAAACTCACATGATTTTTTTTTGGCCACACCACACAACATGTGGGATCTCAGTTCTCCGACCCCCGACCAGGTCTTTTCTTGTCATTTGGTATGTATTTTTACATGATTAAAATTATAGCTTTTTGCTTTTTTTTCCACTTAACATTGAATCCCAACATTTTAAAAGTTGCTGCTTAGTCTTCTTATATAATGGTTTTATTGAATAATAGTTTATCAGTTGGATACACATAATTAATTCAACCATATCTTCATGTTGGGTGTGAACGTTCTTCCCAGCTCTGACTATTGGGAGGGACATCTTGATGCATGAAGGATGTATCTGATTCTGGGTCATTGCTCTTGAAGAGATTTCCTGGAGCAGGTTTCTGGGTCAGAGGTAGGACACCTGCGTTTGGGCAGGTAGGCAGCAGTTGGTGGTGCCCCCAGGGGAGTCCAGGTGGGCTGCTTCGGAGAAACCTTCTGGACACTGGCGAATATCTCCTGACCGTGAGCCATGCTTTTCCACATGAATTTATATGTTCGTTTTTATATTTCATTCTAACTGTAAATCAATCTGTTCATTGATCTCATTTTAATACTTTAATAACAACAACAAGAAAAAATAATGGAAGCCAAGTGTCTGCTGCTTGGGTGTCTCCCAGCTCTGCATTCTTTGGGGGTTTTTCCGTGTTTTCCTGAAGAGGCTGAGCCACTGCCTGCTCACCGGAGATGGCTCAGTGCCTCAGTCGACCCCGAGGGTTGTGGAGTGGTGACCAGCTCCAGGTCACGGTTGCACCTGTGGGGCTCTTCCCTTCTGCTCTGCGTCTCACCTCCCGTAACTCCCTTGCCCCCTCGCTGACCCCATCCCCAGCTGGACCAGCCTCTAGTTCCTGACTCATGAACGGAAGCTGATGCAAGCCTTTGGGGGTTGGTGAACTTCTGCTGAAGACTTGGGCTAGTGGAGGGAGCTTGGAGCGTAGTTTATTGCAAGGACATCTTTATCCTGAAAATCCATGGTGCACTCCCAGCTGGGGGCTGGAGGGGGCTGGTGGAAAGAACAAAACTCTCCTGGCCAGCATTTCACCAAGAACACACTTCTGCCACATCCAGATCCCTGCCCACACGTGAAGTGTTGTCTTCTTGCTTTAAAGGGCTACCTGTGTGGTAAAACGCACACTTTCTCTTAGACAGAATTATGGTGGGTCCACCAGGTCATCCAATGTCTCCTTTTCATAAGGGCACAGTTATTTTATGTTAGGACCCCACCTTCCTCTGGTATGACCCCCATCTCAACTTGACTAACTGTATCTGCAGTAACTCTGTTTCCAAGTAAGGTCACATTCTGAGGTGCTGGGGGTTAGGACTGTACCGTGTGGGTCTGGGGGGGACCGTCCACCCACGACAGAGTGTTAACAGGGCCCAGCCTGGGGCTAAGGCACGCTGGCTCCACTCCAGCCTCAAGAGACGCTTGGGACTTTGAAATAGCACCGAGCTTGTTGGTGGATTGGGAGTCAGGTGTGCCCCAGGCTCCCCCCAGCCCCCCACCCCTTGAGAAATAGGCTGGAGCAGATAAAGTGTTCATTGGCACAAGCCCCCTGAGAACAGTCTTAACGTTCTCTGCTCTGGGAGGGGTGAATGATAACACGCCGTGGCCCTGCATCCTTTCCCTCCAGGCCGTGAGGCTAAGCTTCAGCCTCAGGGCTGCTCTGGGAGGGGCTGGCCAAGGGGCAGGGGGTGCCCACCACTGGCTGACAGCCTCCCAAGCTGCACATCCAGGGCCCCGCCAAGGCCAGTGGCCTGTGTCCCACCAGAATGGCCGCGTCAGTGCAGGGACCAGCTGGATGACACTGAACTCTGGGACACAGGGGCGTCCACCACCAGGGGGCCCAAAGAATGCTCTCACGCTGAGTCCTCCCTGCTCTCTCGGGACGTCAGAGCCCCAGGACCTCTGGCCTCATTGGCTTTGGTCCCTTAGGAGGCCCTAGGGTGCTCCGTGGAAGGACCCGGGCCACGTGACCCAGGTACACCACCAGTGGCCTGGCCCTGCTCAGACCCTTCTGTTGGTATGTCCAGCACAGGCCGCAGGACAGAGCCTGGTGGCCCTCGCCCACCCCCGATGGAGATCTGGGTGGCGGTCACCCTGCTCTCTGGTGTGCCTGTGCCTGGCAGAAGCAGACAGTGACTCAGTGCTTCTGTGGATAGAGATCCCTGGGGTCGGGCATCTTCCCTGGCCAGCTGGTCAGCAGTGGAGCCTGGGGCAGTGACCTGCCAGCCACCTCCTAGCAGTGACCTCCCCCCCTCCAGGAGACCTCCACCCATGAGCCCATGGAGCTGCAGACCCGGCCTGCTGAGCGAGGTGAGTACAGGAAGGCAAGGGCATCCCCCGGGGCAGCGTTGGGGAGTCTGCACGATTCTGTGTTTCCAGCAGTTTCCCTGCTAAGGTCACAGGGACAGCTAACAGGGCCCGCTTCTCTCCCTCTGTCTGGAGTCACATCTCAGGCAGGTGCCCATGACCTCAAGGGAGCCCCCGGGGGCTCGCTAGTAAAACTGGAAAACCATTCAGCAGAATTCTGTCCGGCTTAGAGATGAAGCTGATCATCTTTCTACCAGTCATTGCCCTTGTGGGCCATGGGGTCCTCAGCGCTGGCCTGGCTGCCCTGGACCCTGGGAGGAAACAGGTCCAGTCATGGAAGGTCACTGAAGGTCATTCAGGTGTGTTTCAGTTTACTCAGAGCAGTGATCTAGGACATGCGGTCCAGAAATTGAACTACGGAAAAGCAGACATCCTTTTAGAGGGTGGGGCTGGCCCCTGCTAGGCTGGTTGGGTTTTGTTTGCATTTTCCCCTGGTCATAATCATGATCTCAGCAGGGCCCTTTCTTTCATTATGATTGATCTTGATTTGTTTCTGATCCTCTGACTTTAGTTCCATTTTCCTCCCGTGCTCTCGTTCAAAGCACTGGTGATTAAATAAAAGACGGAACATAGAAACAGCTTTGAAGGGCAGCGAGGTTTGCCTATAAAGGAAGGGTCTTATGCAGAGTTTTGTTTGTCTGGAAGCATTCCTGATGTCCTGCATCACTGCCTGAGTTTAAGATGTCAGAATATCCAGTCTTTTTTAAAGGTATGGAAAACTGACACGAAAGGATTTCAAAAACAAGGCGTCCAGTTCCTCATTTTCCAATTGGGTTGTTTGTCAGGGTGAAAAAATAATCTCTTTACATTGCTCTTTTGCTGAAATTGTTACCAGAATATTGGAGGGAAGATGACAAGATTATCAGAAGGCTAGTCTGGAAGGTTGTTTCTAGGACGGTGGGTTTGTGTAGCTTCTGTGGAAAAAAAAAAAAAATCAAACAACCAAAAATCACAAAACAAGCCGCCTCCTTCTTACTTGGTGGGAATCCTGTTGTTTCCCTGGTTTATTTATTAATAGTTGGTTTCTTTGGCCCAGATGGGCCTGGTTTTTCAATTATAAGAAAGATTAAGAAAACCAAACTAACCTCCTAGTAAGAATAACTGCAGAGAGAGAGGCAGAGCACCTCGAGGCTTGTTTCATGAGGTTGTATTGCAGCTGAGGCTGTCTCCTGGGCAAGCTTCTAGACCAAAGAGCACGTTTTCCAGCCAGGGGCTCCGAGGACCGCTTTGCAGGGCCTCGGTGTGAGGTCAGCTCTGTGCTCTCCACTCAGCGGGCACCATTCTCTCCCCCTGGTTCCCGCCCACCGGGGACCGTTGCCTGCTGCATCCATGTCAGCGCTCCCCCGAGGGCCTCCACGGTGCCTGTGCGCCCTGGTCCCCGGGGTGCGCCCACCAGCAGGGGTTGGTTTGAAGCTGAAGTTGCTGGCAGAGTCTGATCTGCATACCCTAGACCCCTCCCACCGCCAAAGGGGAGGGGAGGCGTGGTGCCGGCATCCCATCTTGACCTTTGTCCCAGACTTAGAGAATCACCGCTGGGTGCGGGGGAAAAGGGCTGCTGTCAAAGACTGAAAATGAGAGTGAAAGCAGAGTTGCACTGGACCTGGGTGGGCCTGTGAGCATGGAGTCTCTCCACTGCCAGTCCCCTCTCATCTGCGCCTGGGTCACGGCTGCCAAGCCCAGCGGGGTCAGACCATCATCTTCTTTAGACCAGGATCGGGGCTCGCCTGGCCTCCCCACAGCCTGCCTGGTGGGCCTTCCGGGTCCCATTTCACCGCCTGGGTCTGGTCCACGCTGCCTGGAACCCCAGGGCTCTCTCCCGGGTTCCTCCAGTGAAGAGCTTTGAAAAAACACGTGTTGGGTATATTTGTTGAAGGCTAGCGTGGCTGAATAGGACAAGACGCTGCACACAGCAGGGATTAGGGTAAAAGTAATGGTCTTAGAATAAATCCGAAATAGTAGTATAAGCCAAAGGGGGCTCAGATTGCCATCCATCTCGATGGTTCGTGCTACCTGTCGGTGGTTTCTTTCCAGAAGGGATGTCAAGCCCCGTGATGCCTGCTGGTGTGTCCCGGCCCTGTCTTCTGGCCCTGCAGTGGTTCTCCAGCTGTGAGGGTGTGTGTGGTCTGTGCTTTTCCAAGCTTAGTACCTGTGCAAGTAGCTTATAATAAGACTTATACAATATTCTATCTTGAGGGCTCAGTGTAAGAAGGAGCATTTTTAAAAATATGTATTGTCTGGGCTTCCCTGGTGGCGCAGTGGTTGAGAGTCTGCCTGCCAATGCAGGGGACACGGGTTCGAGCCCTGGTCTGGGAAGATCCCACATGCCGCGGAGCGACTAGGCCCGTGAGCCACAATTGCTGAGCCTGTGCGTCTGGAGCCTGTGCTCCGCAACAAGAGAGGCCAATAGTGAAAGGCCCGCGCACCGCGATGAAGAGTGGCCCCCACTTGCCTCAACTAGAGAAAGACCTGGCACAGAAATTAAGACCCAATACAGCCATAAATAAATAAATAAATAAAATTAAAAAAAAATATGTATTGTCCCTTATATTAACTGCGCATCAAATTCTCTTCCAATTTCATAATTAGAGGCTTGGCAGTTTCTCTTGCTGTTTGGTTATTAAGACCTTGCTACATGTATTACCAGTGTTTCCACAGCTACTTGTTCTTTTCTTGTGTTTCTTTATTTTTATTGTTTAGATAAAATTTGTATATCTTGTCATCTCCCCTTCTCTTTGAAGTATGTCTTTTGTAATTCCAAAATTGCAGGAATTATATGCTTCATTCATCCATAGGTTTGACCAATATTCTCCTCCTCTCTTCTAGTTTTTCTACTATTATATTTACTCTTCTGGACTTCTGTCTATGGAGAGTGCACTTCTGAGCACTGTGTAAGGCTTTAGTTTATCTTTGTGGCAAAATCTGAATTCAGGTGGCCTGACACCATGGGTGAATTCTTCCTTGCTTCATTGTATCAAAAAGGTTATTTTGTCATGTGTTTTGAAACTCAGTAGAGTCTGTTTTTGGACTTCCCATGCTATTTCATTGATCTGCATTTTTGCACCAGTTTCATTTTTTAAAAAGCATCGATACTTTAATATGTTCTACTATTTTGTAGGATTATCATCTTTCATAGCTCTTCGTTTTCATTCAGAATTTGCTCTACTTTTGGAGCATATTTCCTCACGAATTACATTTTAGTATCATTTTTGAGTTAAAAAACAAGGCCAGTTGGAATTTGGATCAGAACTGTGCTGAGTGTGAGCAGGTGCTTGGGGGGAGAGGGTGGTCTCAGCCCTCCTCTCTTGTGTGCCCTGCGGTCATCTGGGGCCAGCTGTGTCCCTGTGGACAGAGCACGCAGTCTCTGGACGCTCGTCCCCTTGCCCTTCTCCTCTCCTGTGACCTCAGTCAGCCTTTTGGCTATAGCCTTCTGTATGATCACTGGACTTAACTGTGACAGGAAACAATATCAAAATCACTTTTTTGGGGGTACGTATTTTTCCAATTGTCTCCTTAGAAACATCCATTGAATTGGAATCTTTGTTTCAAAGAGTCTACACATCTACTATTTTGAAACATATAGTTCACCTGACTTCCAGAAAGGTTGTACCAATGTGTATCTCCTACCAGTGTTCCCTTTAACTTGGGTGATTGTTTGCTTGTTTCCTTCGAGTCCTTGAGGGAAGAATTTATTCCCGAGCAGTGCTGGAAAGAGCAAAGTGTTAAACGAATGTTTAATGCATGTTTGTTGAAAGAAAAGCAACTGTTTTTCAGTATAAAGCTCAAAACAATTAAGGAAAGGGAGAGTTTATTCATGTCTTCCTGTCAGTACCAAACTAACTCCATAACCAACATAAAGGTTTGGGAAAGGTCCTCTTGGGGAGGGAAGTTCGGACTGTGCGGGAGAGACAGTCAGAAGCCCCAGTTCTGAACTGCGGTGCACTTGGACCAGCTCAGCTGGTGGTTGCCCTTGGGCGTTGGCTCATTCTCTGCTGGAACCCGCTTCTCTTGCAGTATTTTATGGCAAGGACCTCATAATACTTACGGGAAAGTCTTCTCTTCTGAGCGGCTGGCATCCAGAGGCCCAAGCGCCCCAAAGAGACACAGTAGAATTTCACGCTTATTGCAAAGCCCTTTGTTTCCAAGGGGAAGGGCAGCAGGCTAATTCTACGTTGGACTTCAGCTTCCTCGATATTCGAACCTTGTTAGGCCGTTTCCCTCCCTCTCAGCCGGTGAGATCTCGTGGCCTGCTCTTCCCTCCAAGGACCCCTCTTTCCTTCTTCATTCGTTTACAATTATATTTTGTTGTACCAAAGAGTTTTATTCTATGTGGTTTTCGATTGTAACCAAACCCATATGCTGCCCGAGCAGCTTGGGGGATTTAAAAAATGGGTTTAAACTCAGTCTGTAAGACGTTTTGTTCAAGTGAGATGGAGAGTTAGCTTATTTAATCTGCAGGCCTGAGACTCCGTCTCCAGATCCAGGTTCCATCACAAGCTGGTTCAAGGACGCCAGGGAAAAGAATTTTCCCCTTGGTCCCCAGTGTGTAAAACGGGCACAGGGTTCCCTACCTCACTGATGTTGAGAGGATGAAGTGATGGATGAGCAAGAGCTCGTGAGCACTAAGGGGGTGCAAACGAGAGGCAGGGGGAGGGCCTGGCCCTCTTTACAGCTGCGTCCCCAGCAGCGCCTCCTTCAGGGGCTCCGGGCTCCAGGGAGATACCTTCACAGGCCCTCACACCCCCTCCCCCGTGTGTGTTCACTGCTGTTTCCCCAGCACCTTACCGGTACACTCCTCCTGAGGAAGGAATGAGGTCACTTGTTTTATTGCTCTAGTGCACCAGCGTTTATTGATCCACCCCCCCTTTTTTTTATTTGCATGATTTCCTTAAATTTTTTTTCATTCACAAATAATGCTATTGTCAGCAGTATTGAGCACACCTTTGGCTGACACTTATTATGCCTTCTCAAAAAGTAGCTATTAGGTGGAACCTTTTTTATAGGTTAAAGCTAGTCTAATATAGGTAAACTAATATGGTTCAACCTCTTACATAGATGCTGAATTACTGAGCCATAGAATTTGCACATCTTCAGCTTAATAATGTTGTCAGGCTGCCTTCTAAGATCCTGTTGATCTGTATCCTCACCAATACTTTTTACTTTTCCCAAACTGGTAGATGTAAAATGGTATCTCCTGGGGATAATTTGTGTCTGCCTGAGTCCTACTGAGATTGAACGTCTGCTCGTATATTTCTGAGGGTCCATAGTTTGCTCTTCTTTGCTCCTGTTTTTTGACTGTTTTCTATTGGATTATCTCCTCATTGATTTGTAGGCATGTGTATATATTCTGGATACTATCTTGTTGTTGTGTATGTTGAAATAGATTCTTCAAGTCTGTGGTGAATCTCACTTTTCAAATAACTTCCCTGAGGATCAGAGATTTTAATTTAACATGGCTTAATTTTCCTTTGTGGTCTATGGGTTGTGTGTGTGTGAGTGTGTGTGTGTATTATTTAAGACAAACAAAACTGAAGGAGATGCTCTATGTTTTCTTGCAAACATTTAAAAAATTTCTTTTTTCCACATTAAGAGTTTTGTACCCTCACTCTGAGGATAACCAATTATGTGGCACAATTTGTTGAAGAGCAAGTTTTTTTCCTATTGGTCCGTTGACCACCTTTTTTCCTGTATCAAGTTTCCAGGTATACAAACCTCTGTTCCTAGGCTCTATGTGCTGTTCCCTAGGTCAGTTTCCATATTGTTGAAGTAATAGCAAGTGGTCTTACTTACTGCCATTTTATATAAAGTCTTGATGTGTGGGAGGACAGATTCTTTTAATCTGTTGTTGAAAATTGTGTTGGATACTTTTTGGTCTTTGTTTTCTTTGCTTTTTTTTTTTTTTTCTCTCACATTCTCTACTCTTCTCCCTCTCTTTTTTAAAAAAAAATTATTTTATTATTATTTTTGGCCATGCCATGCGGCATGTGGGATCTTAGTTCCCTGGCCAGGGATAGAACCTACACCCTCTGCCTTGGAAGCACGGAGTCTTAACCACTGGGCCACCAGGGAAGTCCCTTTGTTTTCCCAAATAATTTTCTGCA
Source organism: Balaenoptera musculus (assembly GCF_009873245.2). NCBI lineage: Eukaryota > Metazoa > Chordata > Mammalia > Artiodactyla > Balaenopteridae > Balaenoptera > Balaenoptera musculus. Next base: position 107,268,968 of record NC_045793.1, on the reverse strand, counting down.
TTAAAAAAATGTCAACTCATTAAAGTTGACAACAACAGCAAAATCAAAACAAAACAAACAAAACCTTGTTGGAATTCCATTGGAATTGTATTGAACCTATGGATCAATTTGGGTAGAATTAACATCTTTATGATATTGCTATTTCTTATGCATTAACAATGTTTATTCATTTATTTAGGTTCTCTCTGGTGTCTTTTAATAAAGTTTCATAATTTTCTTCATGAAATAATTGCACATATTTTGGTTAGATTCCCCCTACCTCCAGTTACTTTAACTTTTCATTGATAATATAAATGGTATCCTATTTTATTTTTGTATATACTGCAATTTTATTTCAATTGCACAAACAAAGTTAACGTGTAGGAAATTTAAATGAGACAGTACGGTAAAAATAGCAAAGAATGAAAAACTCTAAAAAAGGAAGTACACCTAAAGCATGAGAATTCAACATGCATTAGTGTTTCATCTTCAGTTTTGATTGACACTTTTGAAACAAACTTTGAGATCATGATGACTATTCTGAAGAGATTTCAGCACCAGCACTAAGGTTGGTGCATTCAGTTGGCTTGTAATTGACTTATTAGCCATTTACATAGTGTATAGTACAGATTTGTCACAGGTTGGATCACAGTGTTAAAGGAAAGAAGGACCTTCCTTTAATTACAGAGGATCCCCTAAACTGCACTCAGCTTAAGACATCCGATGTATAAGAGCATGAAACCATCATAATAATGTGGCTCCAAAGAACATAGTTTTGATAAGGAAAATAACCTAAGCTTCTGTTTCCCATTTTAATTACTGAAATCTCTAACAATGAAAAAACTGTCACATAAGACAGTAAATGTATATAGTTATTCAATCAGACTTCTCAGAAAGAACACATTTAGCAATCTGGGATAATGCAGAATGACAGGAAATATAACGTGATTCAACACTGGTTCTTTTTGTCATTTTACACAGACATCATGTTAATACTAAACCAAGGCACAAAACGTTTAGTGCATAAACCAGTTTCTTTTTTAAGATCTAGCATTTTTATTGAAGTCTTTTATCTTGCTTTGGACCACTTGTACCCAGTACTATGTCCTACTATAGACTTTAACTCAGTCAACAAAATCAAAAGTGATTTCTGACCAGATTTATGGGGGACATAAAGATTTATATCATCAAGTGTTTGCATGACCAAAAGTAAGATAATAAAGATGAAAATTCCTTCTATTTCTTTTAGAAAATAGTACTTTATAAGCTTGCTGCATCTTTAATGTCTTTACTCTTGGATGACAATGAATAGTTGATAGAAAAAAAGAACTGTAATGGTGTTTTATTTTAAAAATACACTTTCGGGACTTCCCTGGCAGTCCAGTGGTTAAGACTCCCTGCTTCCACTGCAGGGGACACAGGTTTGATCCCTGGCTGGGGAACTAGGATCCCGCATGCCGTGTGGCCAAAAAACAAACAAACAAATGAACACTTTCTTACTGAAAATTATCAGAATGATGGTGAGATAGGATTGAATTCTCCTACGAAAGTAACTTTGGAATTTTCTTTCTGTAGTTCTATCAGTTGTTGCTTTATATATTTTGATTACATTTATTAAGCATATAAATGCACAAAATTATTATATTTTCCTATTGCATCACTTATTTTATTATGTAGTGATCCTCTCTGTATCTAATAATGCTCTGTGTTTTCAAGTCTCTTGTCTGATATTACCATAGTTAATTTGTTTACTATTTACCTAGTATATATTTTTTGTCTCTTTACTTTCATCCAGTCTGTGTCCTTATGTTGGATAACTTGGTTTCTGATTATCTGAAAATATTCTTTTACCCTCATTTTTTTTTTTAATTTTTTAAATTTTTTTAAATTTTTATTTTTATGGCTGTGTTGGGTCTTCGTTTCTGTGCAAGGGCTTTCTCTAGTTGTGGCAAGCGGGGGCCACTCTTCATTGCGGTGCGCGGGCCTCTCACTATCGCGGCCTCTCTTGTTGCGGAGCACAGGCTCCAGACGCGCAGGCTCAGTAATTGTGGCTCAGGGGCCCAGCTGCTCCGAGGCATATGGGATCTTCCCAGACCAGGGCTTGAACCCGTGTCCCCTGCATTGGCAGGCGGATTCTCAACCACTGCGCCACCAGGGAAGCCCTACCCTCATTTTTGAGAGATGAGTTTTCTGGGTACACAATTCTAGATCAACCAAATTTCTCCAAGTAGTCTAAAGATATTTAATAGTCTTCTGGTTTCCTGCTATTAATGAGTCTTTGATAAGTCTAATTATTCCTTTGAGGTAGTGTGTCTTTATTTATTGAATTGCTATTGGAATCTCCTCTTTGACTCTTGTGCTGAAGCTGTTAATGTGGATTTATGTTTCCTGGTACATGTTATATTTCTTTTATCAGTGAAATTTGTGCACTTTATATGTTCTGGAAAATTCTCAGCCATTAGCTATTTAAATGCCTCACCTGCTTTCTCTCCACTCCCCTTGAGGGGTACACTCTCTTTTGTAATTCAACCTTGCAGTTAAAGATTCAACTCATGACTTCTTTATTTTTTTAATTTCTTTTATCAATTCTCTCCTGCGAGCTCTTTGGAGATTTCTTTTACTCTCTCATTTCTGTAAGATCAGCAATGCAACAAAACTATATTCTCCCAGCAGGCATTGCCCTATTGTTGCTGGTCAGTGTATTGGAAGCAAAGTGATATTAATTGGATTTTTAGTTTTGTCCCATTTTCATTTCGGCTGGATTTCATTGCTAAGCCTTTTTCCCCTTAGGGTTCATGGTTAGTAATCATCTGTGTTCTTTTATGGTTGAGAATGTATGTATGTTGGTTTTATTTAAGGGTCATTTTGGCTGGGTATTGTATTTTTATCACACTTTCTTTCTATTAGAACTTTGTAAATATTGATGCATTGTTATCTAGTATTGAATATTTTGAGGATATGTTTGAGGCCAGATAGATATTTTTCCTCTTGTGTGGATATTTGTAGTATATTTCCTTTATCTTGGAAGTTCAATAGCTCTAGTTCAGCTGCAGCTTATTCTTTAGAAATACAGCATACTCTTTCAGTCTTGAAATAAGGTTTTCTCTGTTTTAGGGAAATTCTCCTGTGTTATATCTTTGAGCATACTTTTTGTTCCATTTGTTGGATTCTCTGCTTCAGGGATGGCAATTATCCTTATTCTGTGGAGTCTTTTGTTTTTCAAAGCTGATTCTGTTAGCTTTTTGTGTTAATATTTTTGCCTTTAAAACTGTTTTTTTTTAAAAAAAATCAGTGTTGTTATCTTTGTTTTGGGGTTTCTAGATCATTTAGAGTTCCACAGTAATGATTTTTTTGGTTATTTTTATCCCTTAGATTTGCAACTTCTCTTTTCATTTATTTATTTATCATCTTTTTTTTATCAGCTCTTGTTTTCTGAATGTTTGTTCTTATTAAATTGTTCTTCTTTATTAAACAGTTGTAAAGGAATTCTTCATTTTATCTGAGTTGTTTCTTTTCCAGCCATGGTCCATGGCTTTCTTTTGCTGGCTTTGTTTGTTTGCTTCCCTCCAGAATGTTTAGATAGCTGTTTTACTCTTTGTTTTCATGTGACTGATGCTTGGGCCGCTTAGCCCAGGTGTTGTATTTGTCCTTGACTCTCTTTTCAGTAAACCTGAGACAAGTTTGATTTCTCCTGCAAACTCTGATGCAGTGTCTGAGCATATCCTATATGTGCCAGTTTTCTCCAGCATGAGGGATGGTTGGGATGCTGGTGGAGATGAGATACAGGCATATTAGCCTAGCCAGGCTCCATGCTCTCCTTTGACGTTTTGTTAAAGGTTTTATACCACATTTACCCATCCAGTTAGGGAAGTGCATCTCCAACTTTGGATTCTTTTCCTGTTTTTATGTGTAGCCCTGGGAGCATCTCCAGCAGAGTCAGGCTCCTTGTTCACTTTCCGTGTGTCGTAGTTTGAATGTTCCAGCAGCCATTTCCCCACCTCCACTGTCAGAAGGAGAAAAGGGGTCCTTCAGGGCCCCTGACTCCACAGACGCGTGTATGGGGGAGAGTCCCTTGCTCTGCAGATTTTGGGCCGAGTTGGGACTGACCGAGGTGGGCTTGTGAGATCCCCCCTCCCCCGTCCCACCCAGCTGTCTCCTCTGACTTCATTTCTTTTCCTTTTCCTCCCTCTTATTTTGTCTGGGAAAAGAAAAAGCCTGTGAGATTTCAGTACACCATTTTACCCAGGGCTCCTTTATTTATGTATTTGTATGTATGTATTGTTAAGGGCCCCCCCAAAATGCTGTGGTGTCTCAGCTGTTCCGAGGGAACCGAGGAAAGGGCATCCGTAACCATCGCTGTGGGATGTGGAACTTGGGGGTGCAGGACTGGCACTTCTGCCGTCTCCCAGGGGAGCTTCCCTCCTGGGACTCTTGGCGGTTGTTTGGAAGGGCGGCCACTCCCTCGTAAGCACTCGTAGGGTACCAGATGGTTGTGTTTTTCGAGAGCAGAGCATGCAGCAGCTGCTCCTCCTGGCTGCCTTTGGGTGGCACTGATGCCGGTTTTGGAGCCCCTTCCTGCCGTTGAGAAGACATGACAGGGTGGAGGGGGCCTGCAGCGAGGGAGACCTGGGGAGGCACACACATTCACCAGAAAGCAAGATTCAAGGACGATAGTAACACGTGAGAAGAAAAGCACCATACAAAACGTGATGAAAGAGAGAAGGCTGCTTTTGTGCCCCTGCAGAGAAATAGTCCCATGAACGACGGTGATTCACTCACTCACAATGGACAATGACACAGCAGAACCGGGTGTTTCCATACTTTTCTTTCGAACCGAGTAATTTCAAATTCAGATCGATGGAAGATTTTTCTTCCCTGTGCTTTTCAGAGGGTCGGTGATTGGCTTGTAAATAAGAAAACAAATATTATAATTTCAGGTCTAATTGGAATTTTATTTTTATTTCAAGATCTTCAGAGAAACTTCTCAATTATAAGAGGTAGAGTTTTATTTTTTTAAATAATGTTATTCTCTTTTGAAACTAGAGATTTGCCGTTGATTTTATGACTGGTTTGTAAATATTTGTAATTTTTTCGTAAGTTGCCATTGCCTATTTTAATTTGGCCTTGACAGGTCCTTTAAATTATGCTGGTCTTTGTAGGGAAAAAAAATCCAGATGCTATAAATAAAAAGATTGATACATTGATTGCATAAAAGATTTAGATGATAAAAAGGCAAGTAAACAATTGGAAAAAGTATTAGCAGTACCTAAAAAAGACCAAAGGGCTGAATTCTTTAATTAAAACAAACAAAACAGGAAACAATGATTTACAAGCCAGTAAAAATGAAACAAAACAATTTAATAGAAAAATGGGTACAGGGAAGAACCGAAGTTAATAGAGAAGGAATCATTATATGCTTATGAAAAATGCTTGATCTTAATAATTAAGAAATATTATTTTTTGCATATGAGTTTGACAAGACTGATAAAAATTTAAGTTTGTTAGTCTCAGGTGCTACTGAAAGTGTTATTAGAGTGAATAATGACTGGTTTGGCTTTTACCGAGGGCATTTTGGTTATATCTATCCATTAAAAATCTAAATTAAAAATCGTATGTACTTTGAGTCAATAATCTTGTTTAGCAATGCTACCTCATAGATATACTTACAAAAGTCAGCCAAATGTACAGAAAACTCATGATAGCACTGGCCCCAAACAGAAAACTTTGCAAATTCCATAACTGGATGATTGGTTAAGTAACTTAAATTCTACAGTAGATTATTATATAGTCTTCAAAAACAATGAGACTGATCTGTAAGTGCTGATATGAAAAATTATTTCCAAAAACATTTGTTATATTTATTTATGTCTTTAAAAAATGAATTAAGAAAACCGTTTGAATAATTTATCTTTTGGGAGAGTGGTTGTATTCTTCCTGTACTTTTTGAATTTCCTAACCATACATATATTTACTTATTTAATATCAAAAGCAGCTATGTGAGTCTTGGCTCTGTTTTCTTTATACTTGTTTGTCTTAAAAATGGCTATCTTATATTATTAAAAAAATTTTAAAAATCCCAATTAACTATATATTTACTCTTCATAATGGTGTCAAGTTATTGTTTAATCTGAGGTATACTTTCTATCTTGCACACTTATATTCAGCCAGAATTAATTACGGACTCCCCCCACCTCCACGTACTCCAAGAAATGACTCATTTGTTACAGAGAATGAACAGGTGACTTAAGTTTTATGGTCTTCTTATGTGTCTTCTTCTTTATGTGTTTGTGACCCTTATTTCTGGTTTAATTACTACCCTTTGAGCCAGAGGGTGCCCTCCTGTGGGCATTTTCTCTGTTATCAGGGTGGATGGTATTGGATATCAGCACTTTCTCAGAGAACTTTCCATAATGATGCACTTTCTGGCACAAGAAATACTTCCTCATGACCTGTTTCCAAGAGGGTGATTTCTTTTCTTCTTTAATTACACCAGGGATGGAAACATTCTTTCCCATCTGGGTTTTGTCTTTATGGTTTCAGGCCACATAACACTCACCTGGGCACACCTAGGTCTGTTTGCCTGACCTTACTGGGAAGGGCTGGGACAGGGGGATAGGCCTGGCAGCTCAAAGACCAAGGCAGTAAAGTGACAAGAAGTTCACTTTAGTTCAAAGCATCATGACTCAAGAGTCTGAAAGAACAAGACATGCTTTTTAGTGTTGACAGCATCCTTAACCTAACCTGCAGATTTTTAGGTTTCTGTTTGTGTGATACTGAAGGCCTTGCTTGCTCTGTGTCTGGCTGTAAACTTTTGTATTTGTAAACTGAGTGGAAGCCAATAGAAGAACATTGTCCACCAAAAAACAAGTGAAGAATGATGACAATAAAAATAATCTTGTGATAACTGAGGATTTTCTATTAATTAATTTTTCACTGGGCTATACCTTAGGTATTTCTTTCTCAAATAATTAAATTCTGTATATAGATGGCAGTTCCTTTTCTTTTGACATTAAAAATTCAGGGTTATACAAATTATTTCAATCCCTATGGGTAGCTCTTTTGCAGTCTGTGTCAAGAGATTTGACTCCAATAACCTGACTTTTCAGAGTTTGTTCCAGTCTGAAGAAAGTAATTTAAAAGAAAAATTATTTACACACAAAAAATTAATTGATAGAAAAATGTGAATTATGATATATTCATTTGTAAGAATGTTAGATAACCAGTAAGATGATGGTTATGAACCTTGTGTGGCATCATTAGAAAATATTCATAAAATGAAGGTAAGTGGCTGCCACCACCAACTCTGGGAAAACAACTACTTGGATGGAAAAGTCAGGAATGTTAAAAAAATAAGAAAAATCAACTAATGAATTTGTTGGAGTGTGAGAAATATGGACGAAGTTGTTTGTTTAATGTCTTTAAAAGTCTGCAATAAATAAATATGTGGAGAAACAGGGAAGGAGCAGAAGCCAGGTCTGGTGGGAGAAGGACCGGGAGCTGACAGTCGTGGATCTGGATACAGTGACAAGGGAACTGGGGCCGTCTCTGTGGGACCTCGTCTCAAATGATTGTTCTCAGGGACACACAGTAGGAATGACAGTGACCTCCTTTAAAGGAAGCCTGGTCTGGCCTGTAAACCCTCCTTCAAGAGATGGAGATATTGTAATGCTTTTCGATTCATTCAAACACTAATTTTTTTGGACAAATTTCCAGGTCCTCTCCCTGGCTGAATTCTTCTGGCCGTGTATTCTGTTCATGATTCTGATAGGACTTCGTTTTCAAGAACCTCCCAGACATAGAGACAATTGTGAGTTTCACTTCTGTTACACTTTTTGAATTACAAACATCTGAAGAAGAAAATGCAGCATTCTTTTTTTGTTGTTGTCCTTTATAAATTCTGAATCCTGAGTGAAATGAATGGATAGAGTTCTGTTGTAATATCATAATCTCTGTTTCTGGGATATGTGCCAGTAAACATCAATTTAGATTTTTTTCTCTTAAGAATGATATTCACACATGTTTGCTCTATCTAGCAGATAGATTTATTCCTTGAACTAAACTGCCTTAATTTGGGAATAGGTATATAAGTCATCATAAATATAGAAAGAATAGAGGAAGAAGTAAAAGGGGGCAGATGCATTTCAGTTTTTCAACATGATAGTGGTGATGGTGATGGGATATTGAGGATGGCAATGATGGTGATGATGGTGGTGATGGTGGTGATGATGGTGAGGATGGTGAGGATTGTGAGGATTGTGATGATGATGACAATGGTGATAATGGTGATGACAATGATAGTGATGATGATGGTGGTGATGGGATGGTGATGATGGTGAGGACTGTGATGGTGATGATGATGGTGGTGATGATAGTGATGAAGATGATGGAGATGATGGTGATGACAATAATAGTGATGATGATGATGGTGGTGGTGATGATGGTGGTGATGGTGATGGGATGATGATGATGATGGTGGTGATGGTGATGGGATGATGATGATGATGGTGGTGATGGTGATGGGATGATGATGATGATGATGGTGATGATGGTGATGGTGATGATGGGATGATGATGATAATGATGACAATGATAGTAATGATGCTGGTGGTGGTGATGATGGTGATGACAGTGATAGTGATGATGGTGATGATGGGATGATGATGATGATGGCGATGATGGGATGGTGATGATAATGATGACAATGATAGTAATGATGGTGATGGTGGTGATGTTGGTGATAACAATGATGGTAGTGACGCATTGAGAAACCATTATTAATAACTTCCTCTGCTCCAGGAGCTTTATCAGCAAGACCATTTTGTTTACCTGGTTTGAAACCTCAACAGCATCACTCCTTGAGAAATGATTGCCTATTTTGTTCCTATCAGACTTATGCCCACTTGAAATATGGATAATGTGGTTAATTCTAAAAATGTTACATGACTAAAAATTACTAAGGGATGGCTTTTATCTAAAATAGTATGTCACCATTCACAATTGTGAATTAATGTATTTATTCATTTGGCAAATAATGTTTTGAGTGCCTTCGTGTCCCAGGCCTTGCTGAGGATGAAGTTGTGGACAAGGTATTTTCCCTGCCCTTCCAGGACTTACTGTAGGGCCAGACTATTATGATCAGTGGGACAATGGCATGATGGGACTCTGTAGAGTGTGCATGTGAGCACAGAGGAGAGGTGACCGCTCCATTCTAGGGAAAGGCTTCTGAGGAGTTAGCAAATGTGAAACTTTTTCAGATAAAAGAGTTCAAAGGAGGAAAGATCTGGGCAGGGCAGACAGCATGGGGAAGATTGGAACTAAAAGGAGTTCATTATGACTAAGAAGCAGAGATGTGGCTGGAGGAACAAGCAGGTTCAGATCAGTAAAGGCTTTGAAGGATGCTGAGGATGGTGACTTCCCAAAGGGCACCGAGCAGCCACTGAACGGTTTCAGGAAGGTCCTCCTGGGAGGAGTACGTGGGGCAGTGCTCTAGGTGCAGGCAGAGGTGCATTTGAGATGGGCGGCTGGACACCGGGGAACACAAGGTGAGTCATGGGGCACTGCGTCACCAGGCCTGGCCTGAGCGGGAGGAAGAGGACAGGTTCCTTAGAGGTGAAGGGGGGACCACAGCAGGCTGGATGTTGTGAGGAGAGGGCGCCTCCCGCTGGGGCACCTGGGCGGAGGGGCACCCTTCTGAACTGAGGAGGCACAGGAGGGGCTCGGGGGCTGTGCTCCGTGTGGCCGGGAGCACCCCCGAAGGGGAGACGCTCCTGGGGCCAGGCCTCATGAGGAGCACACGGGGGGCAGGCCAGAGGGACAGCGAGGAGCAGAGGTGGAGGGACAGGAGGAGGCCGCGCAGCCGCGTGGGGGGCACTCCGGGTGGCCACGGTGAGGAGTCCCAGGTGTTGTTGCCTCGTGGGCGGGGGAAGGGCTGACACGTCCCGTCGCCCAGGGCGGCTCGGTGGGCGGGGACATGGAAGGCAGGCTGCAGTGACATGAGGAGTGCTGTGGAATTTGCAGTGAGAAACTGCAAGGCCTGAATAAATAATTTCTGCTCAGTTATATCAACTGTCAGTCTTTTTTTTTGGTTGCGCCGGGCAGCTTGTGGGATCATAGTTCCCCAACCAGGGATCTAACCCACACTCCCTGCAATGGAAGCATGGAGTCTTAACCACTGGACCGCCAGGGAAGTCCTCAACTCTCAGTCTTGATCTAAATATGCATTCTGAAAGTGGACAGGGGTATTTTGGAAAAGTCTTTTTTAAAAAATAGCGTGTCATTTATATACTTTAAAAATGCAAGGGTACAAAGCTCCTTTCACAAGTTTGCATGCATGAATATTTGAGGACCTGTAGCAAACGCACTGGGTGCTGGCTTGCATCAAGGGCTGGGCAGGAAGGGGGGAGGCAAAGGGGAAAATGAAAGTGAAAAGACACAACAAACAGAAGGGTCTTGCATGGGCCCCGAGGTCAGGGAACAATGCGCAGGAAAAGTAAGGCAGGGCCGCTGCTGGGGGCAAGACAGCAGGAGGGAACGTCGGTGTCACAGGTGGACGACGTGCCGTCAAGGACTGAGGGCCAGATCCTGGTCAGCAGCAGCTGATGAAGATCTTGAGTGATTTCATCATTGATAACAGAGCATCAAGTCTACAGCGCCGTGTGTTACAGGGCAGCCCTGGCACGTGGGACCAGCAGCCTAGAATGTTCCTTATGCTAAAGGATGATGCCCGTCCTGAAGCATTTACCCAAGCTCTTACTTTTTGTCAGGAGTATAGTCCCAACGAAGAAGTGGCCTTGGGGACATCGGAGATGATTTTAGAGGCTGACACAGATGAGCGTATGCAGGGAAGAGAAGCCTTTGTCTCAGTCTCAGAGGGGTCCTGAGCCCAAATCACTGAGGACTACACTTTGAAGCCCCATCTGCCACCCCCCGATGTGTGAGCCCAGGTGAGGGGTCTAGCCCTGTGAGTCTCTTTTCCATAAAGGCAGCCAATTTTACCTGCCTTCAGGGCTGCACCGAGGACTCAGTGGGAAAGCCAGTCCCGAGTCTGTGCCCGGCACAGGGTGTGGCCCAGAGGAGATGACCAGCAAACATCCACGCCTGTCCCTCGAACGCCCGCTGTCCTGGGGTGGCCAATGTTACTGTACACCCCGTTGAGGTGACCACCATTCCTGCTGTGTCCCTGAGGGAGACGGGAACAGAAATCACAGTTACTAGCCGGAATGTGACCCCATCCCTTCGTGGTCTCCAGTGCTAGGACAGGGCTGGGTCCTGAGTTGAGAACTCCCCTGCCCCTTCAGCTTAGAAGCCTACTCATTTGTCTTTCCTTCATTCATCAAACATTTACTGACTGTCACGGGCAAAGCACTGAGCTGAATGCTGGGCGTAGCAGGTTCCCAAGTCCCAGAGAGTAAGATTATCGCCCAGACCAAACCAGACTGGAGGGGAAAGACTTTCATCAGGGTTTTATGAGCTACAGCATGCTGGGTTAGTGCTGGCCGAGCTGTCTGCACTCGTCAGCACCCCGACTCTTCCGTCCATATGGTGATGTGAAGGGGGAGTGGGGGGCACGTGTGACCAGCATTTTATGGAGGAAAGTGGCTTATTTTAATTTAATTTAATTTTTTTACTGAAGTGTAGTTGATTTACAATGTGTGTCAATCTCTGCTGTACAGCAAAGTGACTCAGTTATACACATACAGACATTCTTTTACTTCATGTTCTTTTCCATTATGGTTTATCCCAGGATATTGAATATGGTTCCTTGTGCTGTACAGTAGGACCTTGTTGTTTATCCATCCTATATGTAATAGTTTGCATCTGCTGAGCCCAAACTCGCAATCTATCCCAATCCCCCCCACATGCTCGGCAACCACAAGTCTGTTCTCTATGTCTGTGAGTCTGTTTCTGTTTCATAACTAAGTTCATTTGTGTCATATTTTAGATTCCACATATAAGTGATATCGTATAGTATTTGTCTTTCTCTATCTGACTTACTTCACTTAGTATGACAAACTCTAGGTCCATCCATGTTGCTGCAAATGGTGTTATTTCATTCTTTTTTATGGTTGAGTAATATTCCATTGTTACATCTTCTTTATCCGTTCATCTGTCGATGGACGTTTAGGTTGTTTCCAGGTCTTGGATATTGTGAATAGTGCTGCTATGAACATTAGGGTGCATGTCTCTTTTTGAATTATGATTTTGCCCAGATATATGCCCAGGAGTGGGATTGCTGTGTCATACAGTAATTCTATTTTTAGTTTTTAAGGAAGCTCCATACTGTTCTCCATAGTTGCTGCACCAACTTACATTCCCACCAACAGTGTAGGAGGGTTCCCTTTTCTCCAGGAAGTGGAAAGATCCTGAAAGATCTTGGACCCTATCCAGTTTTTCTAAACATCTTTGCATTAAATCATCTTTAGCAACTACACTTAAACATTAAGAATCCAAGGTGTATGAGACTTGAAAAATTTCCCAAGCTAAGAATTCCTCCGTTTTTTGTATGAGACGAGAGGAAATGTCTGCTCTGATTCTTCCCGCCCACGGCTTGTTCACAGCATCCGGAGGTGAGGGTGCCTGACAGAGATATTGACACTCCTCTGGCGGGAAGATGCGGCCAGGCAGAGCCGTCCTCTCTTGAAGCCTGTGTGCAGACCCTGGGGGAAAGGGGTTATTGCAAACGGTTTCTTACCTTTTTTCTTTTTTCTGTTGGACTGCTCAGATCTCCTTTAAATAAACAACAGGATTAGTAGTATAACAGCATGGTATTACATGTGACTGAACTCACTATGTATTCCATTTCTGGGACCAATCATATGACTCATTTCTACCTTGTATCCACACCCAGGTTATTTGCAACCCCGGGATCTGCCCAGCCGGGGCGTTTTCCCCTTTGTCCAAGGCCTTCTTTGCAACACCGGGTCGAGGTGCAGGAACACAAGCTATGAATGGGCCACAGAGCAGCATTTTTGGTAAGAGAAACACAAGCATCCTCTTCAGAATTCATGGGAAGATGCTGTATAGAACAGGCACGAGGCTTTTAGTACAGCTTCCATAATTTGGGATGAGCCAGAGATCATAAAAAACACAGAATTTAGAGTTACTAGAAAATCAGTTTTATTAAATTCAGACTCACGTGAAAGCAACCCCAAGTAGTGGTTCATTTCCAGTAGCAGGACTTTCCACTGCTGTTAAAAGAATCACAAAGTGATCGCTGATTAGCAGATGCCATTTGCTTGTCATAGTTTGTTTTCTGTAGGTTAAAACTCTGACCTCAAAATTACCTGCTTAGCCAGCTATTCATTTTGGTGCCAAATGCCCAAAAACAAGTATTTGTTTGAGTTACCCGCTGGGTTTTTCCTGCTGTGCTGTTTTGGACCAGCATCCTGTTCGCAGCTGAGATACAATCTAGCCACTCACCTGGACCCGGTGACAGTAGCTGTAGTGACTCTGGATGATGAACCAGACTTGTGTTTGCCTGTGGCAGCAGTTTGCACCAAAGACCAAAAAGAGAAAGAGTGGGAGGTATTTTCTGTGAAAAGAGTCAAAATAAAGGGGGTTTTAACTTAGAGCACCCTGAAGGCTCTGGAAACTTCTCTCGGTGGAGTTAGGAATGAAAGGAAGTGACTGATTCATCAGATAGTTTGTTTTTCTCGTGTGAATAATCTGGCTTTGCTTCCTCTGTCCTTTCTGGTGTTGCACAATCTAAAATATTTAAGTGTAAAGCCTGTTAAAATATGTGATCTTTATCTTTCAACTGTAAGTTACAAGAAAAGAATGAAAAGTTTCTAGATAATTTTGGACACATCTGGTACAATATTTGTCAACGGTGCTTACATTTTTTGAGAGAGGTAATATAAAAGTATGATATTAAGAAAATCATTTGGATGTAGTCTAAAATCATAACCCTGAAATACTTGGTGATCTTTTTGCATGTGTGGAGAAGAAAGTGCCTTCCTGGGAAAATTAGAAGCGATGGAGGCTGATCAGAGTTTCCATTTTGGGTCTTTCTTATATCTCTTCGTTGCTCAGAGTGGGAAATTTGATTGTAGTTGAAGTCGGAAAAGTGGGGCTTTGCACCCAAACTCTACCTGCCCTGTCACTTCTTGTGTGCATCTGTGCAAATTCCTTACCGTCTCTGCATCTGCTTCTCACTCACCTCCTTCTCCTGTTGTGAGTGTTAAAGTAGGTGGTAAGGAAGCCCTTCCGTGGTGGGAGGTAACAATCACCCATCCTTATTGCTCTGGCTGTAGCAGTCACACTGGAGTCTCCACATCAGGAAAGAGCTCTGCCCTTGTCCTCCCCATCCACTCTGCATCCTCACCTCCACTTGCTGACACCAGGTGATCCCACAGCCTGGGGATGCCTCTTTCCACGTCCTGAGAACCACAGGCTGTTTCAGAGCCTTGGACACTGATGGCCAAGAACAAAGTTCCTCCCAGACCTAGTGGTGTCTGAGACCGAGGTCTTTTTTTTTTTTTAATTGGAGTATAGTTGCTTTACAATGTTGTGTTAGTTTCTACTGTACAGCAAAGTGAATCAGCTCTACGTATACATAAATCTGTCTTTTTTGGATTTCCTTCCCATTTAGGTCACCACAGAGCACTGAATTCCCTGTGCTCTACAGTAGGTTCTCATTAGTTATCTATTTTATACGTAGTTGCAATAGTATATATAGGGAAGTCTCTGTTCTCCCATATAAATTTTACAAACTTGTTGTCAAGGTCAATTAAAAAACTCTATTGGGATTTTGATTGGAGTTACGTCAAACCCAATGACATGGCACATCCTTTAATTTACCTTATAGCTTTACAATATTTTTGCATAAAAGCCATGCATATTTTTTGTTAAGTGTGATATGATTATAGCTTTAATTTGCATTTCCTTAATCATGAATGATGTTGAGCGTCTTTTCGTATGTTTATTGGCCATTTGAATTTTTTGTGTATAAAGTGCTTGTTCAAATCTTTTTGCAATTTTTTAATTTTTAATTTTTGGTTTTACTGAATTCTTAGAGTTCTTTATATATTTTGATTGTAAATCATTTATCAGAAAGATGTATTGTGAATATTTCCATCAAGTTTCTGACCTGTCTTTTGAAGAGCAGAGGTTTTTCCATTTTGATGAAATACAGTTTATCACTTTTTTCTGTTTTGGTTTGTGCCTTAAAAAAATCTTTTTTTAATTGAAATATAGTTGATTTATAATGTTGTGTTAGTTTCAGGTGTACAGTAAAGTGATTCAGTTATACATATATATATAAATGTGTATATTCTTTTTTTACGTTCTCTTCCATTATAGGTTATCACAAGATATTGAGTTTAGTTGCCTGTGTAGGGAACTCTAGTAGGTCCTTGTTGATTATCTATTTTATATATAGTAGTGTGTATATTTTAATCCCAAACTCCCAATTTATCCCTCTCCCACACCTTCGGTAACCATTAGTTTATTTTCTATGTCTGTGAGTCTATTTCTGTTTTGTAAATAAGTTCATTTGTATCCTTTTTTTAGATTCCACATATAAGTGATGTGATATGATATTTGTTTTTCTCTTTCTGACTTACTTTGCTAGTATGATAATCTCTAGGTCCATCCATGTTGCTGCAAATGGCATTATTTCATTCTTTTCTATGGGTGAGTAATATTTCATTGTATATATTTCTTTGTATATATGTACCACATCTTCTTCATCCATTCATCTGTTGATGGACATTTAGGTTGCTTCCATGTCATGGCTATTCTAAATAGTGCTGCTATGAACATTGGGGTGCATATATCTTTTCCAGTTAAGAGTTTTCGTCTTTTCCGCATATGTGCCCAGGAGTGGGATTGCTGGGTCATATGGTAGCTCTGTTTTTAGTTTTTTAGGGAACTTCCATACTGTTCTCCATAGTGGCTGCACCAATTTACATTCCCACCAACAGTGTAGGAGGGTTCCCTTTTCTCCACACCCTCTCCAGCATTTCTTCTTTTTGATGATGGCCATTCTAACTGTTGTGAGGTGATACCTCACTGTAGTTTTGATTTGCATTTCTCTAATAATTAGTGATGCTGAGCATCTTTTCACGTGTCGTTTGGCCATCTGTATGTCTGGTTTGTGCTTTTTGTATTTTTCTCTAACAATGAAATATTTGCCTAATTGAAGATCATTACAATTGCCCACTGCAGTTTCTTTCAGAAGTTTTGTAGTTTTAGCTTTTGTTTGGGTGTACGATCCAGTTTCAGTTAATTTTTATATATGATGTAAGTGTTGAGGTTTATCTTACATATGATTGTCCAGTTGTCCTAATACCATTTGTTGAAAAGACTATCTTATGCCCATTAAATGCTGTCGGCACCTTTGTTGAAAACCAATTGATGTGATAATACCATGTAGATCTGGTTTTGCCCTCTTTTATTTCAATGGTCTTTAGGACTGTCCTTAGGCCAATAATCTAACTATAGCTTTAGAGCAAATGTCTTGAAATTAGGTACTATAAGTCCTTCAGCTTCGGTTTTTTTTCCCCCAAAAGTATTTTAGCTCTTCTTTGAATTTCCATATACATTTTAAAATCAGCTTATTTATTTCTACAAAAAAGCCTGCTGGGATTTTGATGAGGATTACATTAAAAAATAGCCTTATAGAGATTTACCTCACATACCATAAAATGACCCATTTGAAGCATAAAATTAAATAGTTTTTAGAATATTTACAGAGTTGTGCAACTGTCACCACAATCAACTGTAGAAAATGTTGAATCACTCCGAAAAGAAACCTGTGTGAATTAGCTCTCACTCCCTTTCTACTGTCTCCCCTGCTCCTGGCTCAGGCATCTGCAAACTGACTTTCTGTCTCTGTAGAACTGACTGTTCTGGACATTTATAGAAGTGGAATTATGCAACTCTGGGTTTTTGGTAACTGTCTTCTTTCATGTAGCATAATGTCTCAAGGGTTCATCTGTGTTGTAGCAGGTGTCAGTACTTCACTTCTTTTTATTGCTGATCAATTAACATCCCATTGTATACCATATTATTTTGTTTATCTGTTCAGAGGTTGATGGTCATATGAGTCGTTTCTACTTTTTGGCTATTATGAATAATGCTGCTATGCATGTGCTACCCTTGGACAGTTTTTTGTATGGGCATGTGTTTTTTTCTCTTGAGTATACGCGAGGTCATATGGTAATTCTATACTTAATATTTTAAGGAACTGTCAGGCTGTTTTCCAAAGGCTCCGCCATGTTACCCTCCCACCGTCAGTGTTGGGGGTTCTGTGTCTCCGTATGCTCACCAGTACATATGCTTCTTTCCTTCAGATTATAGCTGTTCACGTCTGTGGTGCCATATGAAGTGGTAACTCTTGTGGTTTTGATTTACATTTTCCTAATAGTTAATGATGTTGATAGTCTTTTCATGTGCTTATTGACCATTTGTATATCTCCTTTGGAGAAATGTCTGTTCAAATTCTTTGCCCATTTTTAATTGGGTTATCTGTCTTTTTATTACTGAGTTGTAAGAGCCCTATATATATTCTGGATACAAGTCCCTGAACAGATATGTGATTCACATGTATTTTTTCCTGTTTTGTTGGTTGTCTTTCCACTTCCTTAATTGTATCCTTTGAAGCACAAAGTGTTGTATTTTGTTGATGTCCCACTTGTCTATTTTTTCGTTTGTTGCTTGTGCTTTTGGTGTCATATCTAAAAGGCTTTGGCTAACTCATGATCATGAAGATTTACTCCTATGTTTTCTTCTAAGAGCTTTATACTTGTAGCTCCTATATTTTGGTGTATGCTCCATTTTGAGTGGACTTTTGTGTGTGATGTGAGGAAGGGGTCCAGCTTCATTCTTTTCCATGTGGATGTCCAGTTGTTTCAGGGGATTACAATTTAATCTGTAGATTAGTTGGGAGAGAATTGATATCTTAGCAACACTGAGTTTTCTAATCCATGAGCATAATATATCTCTCTATTTATTTAGGTTTTCTTGAATGTCTCTGAGGAATGTTATTGTAGTTTTCAGTTTTATACACATTTTGTTAGATGTATTCCTAAATAGTTTGTGTTTTTTGGTATTGTTTAAAAAATTTTAAATATGGACAATCAGTTCTAGTGGCTTTTAAATATATCTCTTAAAATTT
The DNA here is from genome assembly GCF_009873245.2 of Balaenoptera musculus. Lineage (NCBI taxonomy): Eukaryota > Metazoa > Chordata > Mammalia > Artiodactyla > Balaenopteridae > Balaenoptera > Balaenoptera musculus. The sequence continues at coordinate 107,250,871 of NC_045793.1, read as the reverse complement.
TTTACATACATGATCACGTCACCTGGAAATACAGTTTCACTTTGTCCTTTCTTATCTGGATGCTTTTTCTTTTATTTACAATTGAATGTATTCTTTATTTACCTTCTTTATGTTCAAACTTAGATCATCCATTTTAGACCTTTTCTAATATAAAGATTAAAAGCCTTATCATTCTTTCTGAGCACTACCTTACTTCATCTCACAAATTTTGATTTGCTGTATTTTTGTTTGTATTAAGTTAAAAATATTAACTGATTTCTACTGTGGTTTCTTCTTTGACTTATGGGTTATTTGTAGGTCAGATGTTTAGCTTCTAAATATTTGAAGATTTTCCTGAAATCTTTTTATTACTAATTTATGCTTAATTCCACTGCGGTCAGAGAATTCTATGTGATTTAGGTCTTTTTAAATTTGTTGAGACTCATTTTATGGCCCTAGCATCTGATCTCCTTTGATAAATATTTAATGTTACCTAAAGCGACTACTTGCCTTCTGCTGTTGTTGGGTGGAGTGTTGTTTAAGTCTTCAGTATCTTTACTGACTTTCTGTTTGTTGTATAAATAATCAAGGGAGGATTTGAAATCTCCAATCATAATTGTGGATTTTTTTGTTTTTCTTTTCAGTTCTACTGGTTTTTGCTTCATTTACTTCAGAGCTCTGGTATAAGTGCATACACATTAGGATTGTTAAATCTTTTTTATATTGACTCATTTATCATGATATAATTTTATCCAATTATCTCTATTATACATCATGCATACGGCACATTATATTTGCAATGTGTCATGTAAAATACAATATACACATTACATTACATCCATTATATAAAATATTATATTATAATGCATAATACATAATATATTATAAAGTGATATATAATCTTTTTATCTCTGGTTGTATTTCTCTGAAGTGTACTGTTGATATTTACATAAGTACTGTAGCTTTCTTTTTTTTTTTTTTTTTTTTTTTTTTATAAATTCATTTATTATTTATTTATTTTTGGCTGTGTTGGGTCTTCGTCTCCGTGCGAGGGCTCTCTCCAGTTGCGGCGAGTGGGGGCCACTCTTCATCGCGGTGCGCGGGCCTCTCACTATCGCGGCCTCTCTTGTTGCCGAGCACAGGCTCCAGATGCGCAGGCTCAGTAGTTGTGGCTCACGGGCCTAGTTGCTCCGTGGCATGTGGGATCTTCCCAGAGCAGGGCTCGAACCCGTGTCCCCTGCATTGGCAGGCAGATTCTCAACCACTGCGCCACCAGGGAAGCCCGCCTGTAGCTTTCTTTTGATTAGTGTTATATGATATCTCTTTTTCCATCTTTTTTACTTTTTGGCTATCCGTTTCTTTATATTTAAAATTTAAACAGCATATAGTTGGTTCTTTCTTTATTATTCAGTCTGACAATCTTTGCCTTTTAGTGTTTAGACCAGTTATTTTTAATATATTGGATTTACATTTTGCACTTGTTTTCTACTTTTGCCGTCTCTTTTGTACTCCTATTGTCCTCTTTGTTGCCTTTGTTTATGTAAATTGAATATTTCTTATTCTTTAATGTTTCTCTACTATTGACTTATGAACTATACCTTTTGTTGTATTTTTCTAATGGTTTATGCAATTTCATACTAGTGTACATGTATCTGTAGGAGTCATTCCTAGAAGCAGAACTGCAGGTCAAGCGGTAAATACATTTTTTATCTTAATGGCCTTTTCCAAATGCTCCTATATGGGGATTGTAATATATTGCACTCTATCTTCCAAAATATGAGGCTATCTCTTTCTCTAGTATGACCAATAGAGGGTCTTGTCCAAGTTTTAGATTTCTGCCAATCTGATTTCTCATTAATTTCTTGATGAGAAATGATATCTCAGTGCAGTTTTAATTGCATTTTTCTCATTATGGGGAATGTTGAACCTATTTTCATATCTCTGTGTACAATTTATACTTACTTTCCTGTGAAATATCTTTCATGTCCTTTGTCAATTTTTCTCTCGTTTATTATTTTTCTTCTTGATTTCTAGAGACTCTTTACATATTAGGGAGTTAAACCCTTTATCTGTGACATGAGTTGTAAATATTCTTTCCAGAGTTTGTCATTTATTATTTGACTTTGCTCATTTTTTAACTTTCATTTTGAAATAATTATAGATGCAAAGGAAGTTGTTAAATAGTACATCAAGTTCAGCTTCTTCAAATAGTGAGATCTTATATAACTATAGGACAATATCAAAACAGGCAATGGGGGCTTCCCTGGTGGCCCAGTGGTTAAGACTCTGTGCTTCCAATGCAGGAGGCCTGGGTTTGACCCCTCATCAGGGAACTAGATCCCACATGCATGCCACAACTAAGAGTTTGAATGCCGCAACTAAGGAGCCCGCGAGCCGCAACTAAGGCCCAGCACAAATAAATAAATAAATAAATAAATAAATAAATAAATAAATAAAATATTAAAAACAACAACAACAACAAAAACAGGCAATGGACATTGGTACAATACTGGTAAGTAGACTGCAGGTCTTATTTCCGCAGCCTACCCTGAAAATAAACACAGGAGCTCTTCAATTTGGGGACTGGCTTGGAAATCCCTGGTGAGAATTGAGCAGGGGAAACCAAGAGGGTGCTGGGGATAGAGACTCTGAAGTCCTATTAAGCATGTGTAGCCAGTGTGTCTGGTCTGGACTTTGGATTTAAAAAAAAATAGATCTAAAGAAAGTCTCAAAGACTTCTTGTTTGCTTTCTTCTTTCCTCAGATAGGAGTTCCTCAAACTTTGCCTCTCTTTTAAACCCTAGACCTATTACAGGTTTCAAAAGCCTTTACATCCTTGCGAGCACCTGCCCTGAGTTACAGGTGGGCAGTGAAGGTGGGGTCTGGCTGGCCTTACTGGCCACAAGGCAGCTGTGGGGAACCCAAGACAGCGTTCTTAGGAGAATTATTTTTACATTTGGATCTGGTTGTCTTAAGAAATAATTCTAATTCTGTAAGAACTTGTCTCACTTGTAAACCAATAAGAAAAATTAACACAGCTTATCATAGAAACAAGAATCATATTGCTTTAGCTTACTTGCTTATTCCTGCAGCTCTTATGCTGAAAATGTGTCTGTCCCAGAATCAGCTGTATTATTACTGCCCTTTATTCTTCTTTAAAGAGAGCTGGGAGCTGGACTGTGTGCTAATTTACGCAGATTCCCTCTGCTGACCCTCCGACAACCCTATTAGGTGGCTCATGTTATGATCCCATTTTAAAGATGACTTTCCAAGGGAGACATTGCTTGAGAAGCATTTTGGCTGTGGGAGACCCTCACTGGGCCTCAGTTTCCTCATCTGCAGACTGAGGGAGGGCCCTGAGCAACTCCTCCCACCTCTGCTGTCCTCAAGTCCTTCACTGAAATCGCACAGGGGTTGCTGGATGGTTCCTGGCCCTTTGAGAGGGTGGTCTCCTACTAGTCTGAGGGCCACCAGACCAGTAGGAGAGCTTTTCTTGTCTTCCTGCATCAGATCTTCTTTGCCCCTCTCTTCCATTCACAGCTCCTCCCATACCAGGCAGGGAGCAATGTCACCTGATAAGAAGACCACAGAAAGGGACTCAGGAAGGAGGAAACTGGTCTCCATCCAAATCCTATTACAGCACTGGGATTTCCCTGGGGCTGCAGAATTCATTCTCTCTCTCTTTCTCACACACACACACACACACACACACATACACATTTAATCCAGGATTTTCTATGTATTGTTTTCTGCTATAAACATTTCTCATATTAGTAATAGTTCATAACTGGTCTTAAGGACAAACTGAGGTAATTTTGGAATAATAATTAGAAAAATAACATAAAACCAGGTCGTTATCACAGGGAAACTCCCCTTGAATTACATCAGTCTCTATGATCTGGTGATTCTGTGCTTCCCGGGGGGAGACCAGGTGTGGGTGAGGCAGGAGAGTGCTGTCCACAGCCTCCAGGGGTCATTTTTATCCTTTAATCCGAGGCCACAACAGAAGTAATAACTGATTCCTTCTGCTTTTGGAATTCTGAGCCACTCATGGTGAAGACCACACTTTAAACGGTGAGATTTCCGTCAAGTGTAACCAGCGCTGGGCTAGCAGGGCCTAGCCCTGGCTCTGCCCTATCCAGCCCCTTGCTTTTGGCAAATTCATGTTGATTCTCTGGGCCTCATCTCTTCACCTCTGAGTGGACTGACTTGAGAGGCTTGAATTTATTTTATTCATCACTAAACCCTTGTTGACCCTCCTTTACTTCCTTATAGGTGGTGACAGTCTCTGGTGGGCTTGGGGATGATGCAGCTTTGCTTTTCTTCCGTGGTGGATTTACCTGTTGACAACTCTTCCTTCGGTCACCATGTGTGGGAATTTGTAAAATAAAGTGTTTGGGAGTTAAAAAAAATCTCATGGGTTCTATAATCTTTTAATCAAGAAAAATTTCCCCCTTTTTTTCCTCTCGGATATGCTAAATGTAACTGGACATTGACTTTCTTTAACAGGCTTTCAGCAACTTGTGAAACGATTCCCTATTTTATTTTAAGTCAGTGTTTTCTTTCTGATTAAGATAAGTCCCCACTGAATTTGAGATCAGACGTAGACATGGTAGATAGTGTTGATTTTCAAGGTCGTGAGAATGTTTTCTCTTGTTTACTAGAAAAGAAATTTTTTCCCCCATACATGATATGTATAAGGTTAAGAAAAAAACATAGCAATTTAATCATCATATTACATTAGAATTACATAATGGTTTTAAAATAAAAATTCACCCGAGTATATTTTAAAGGTCGAGTTGGCTTTATTGAATGATTCATCAATCGGGCAGCTTCCCATCTAGTAGGTAGAGGGGCTCCAAAGGGCTCCAGAAAGGGAGAGGCTTTTAAAGGCAAGACAAGGAAGCCAGAAACAAAGAAGATTATTTCAGGCTTAGGTCACCCACCTGTGTCGGGGACAGAAGGGGCCTATGTGGCAAATTATCCTTCTTTGGAGGGTGGAAGGGATTACCTCTTTGGTGCTGATCAGAACATTTCACACCGCCCAGGGTTATATTCCTGGGGAAGGCCGTAACTGCAGTTAGGTTAGGTATTAAGTCTTGGTTTTAGCACAGGGGACTACATCCAGGGCCTGTCATTTCTTTTCTAACAGTGTGCCTTTCCCCACACCATGAGGTGAGCACAGGATCCCCTGTATTAGAACCACTAGGAGGCGTGGGTTAAAATGCAGGATCCTGGACAGGCTCCACGCAGCGGGTGGGAGGTGAGGCTGAGAGTCTGTATCTTCACAGGCTCCCTCAGTGGTCCATCAGCCCACTCGAGTCTGACTCTCTCTGCAGGAGTCTGTTTCCAGGAGCCCCATTTTTAAGGACAAAAGGAAATCCTTTCACAAGCATGTGCTGTTATGCGTTTACCTCTTCTCCTAGAACTGGACATTTACCTTGTGTCTACATCTTGCTCTTTTAGATCACTGCTCTGATGGACATTATTGTTTACACATTTCGCATTTACTAGTGTCTTCTAGTAGTCAAATTACTCAAAGCTAAAATAAAATTAAAGGCAACAAAACAAAACAAAACCTGGAGAGGATGTTTCTTACAAATTCGATAAAGGGAAGCTGCATTTCAAGCGTGAGAAGACAGCGAACATCCCAGCAGAAAACGGGGCCACGGCCTTGACCAGCCAGCATGGGTGACACCCCCTCCTGCTTGCCAGCCTGTGTGACTGAGCCTGACTTCTGTCCTTGGTGTCCAGGTGACCGCGGACTCGGGTCTTGGCAACGCCCCGGCTTCTGCCCTCCAGCTGACCCCTCACAGGGAGGTGCCCCCCGACCCTCCCTGGATGTCCCCTAAGGGCTCTTCTGCCTGACGCCCTGTCTTCCCCATGCCATGGCGGGGGGCGACCCACCCTCCCTCCACTTCAGACTTTCCTGCTCACTCCCCATCTCACCGCGGTTGACTGTCCTTGGGGCCTCAACCCAATGGCATTTGTAATAACGAGGCGTCACTGGGGGCTCGTCCCATCCCCTCTGCATGCAGGGCCCCTGTTCACTGCTGGGTTGGCTCCCAGCACCTTGTTCGGGGAAGTGGTATAATATGGGTTGAATAAGTGAAAAAGATGAAGTGACTAGTAAACATATAAAATGGTTGAGCCTCACAGATAATAAAACGATTGAGGACAACTTTCTAATTTTAAACTGGCCACAGTTTTTTAAAATGACAAATTCCATTCTGGACGAAGATCCAGTAAAGTGGGCTGTTGGGGTGTTGGCGGAAGTGTACATGGGCACAGGGTTAGTTGAGAACACTTTGGCCTTGGGTGTGAAGAACCTTAAACACTGAGGAAACTTGTGCCTGTAGAAGAGTTCTACTTGGGTATTTACTCCATTTCTTTAAAGTTCTTCTAGGCTCCCAACTGCAGCTGGAGCTCACAAGAAGGTTGACGACCTGGTCTTCTTAAAGGAGGTATAGGACCTCACCCAGGAAGTTTATGAAATGATGGACAAGGCGAGAAACTTACAAAAACTTTGGGTAGAAAGATCCAAGACCCTAGGCGAGTAAATCTCTGAAACTCTCCACCCCATCTCTGGTTACAGACTTAGGTGGGGCCCCGTGAGGCCGTGACAATGCAGGATGTCTGTAAAATCCTGTTCATGTTTCATACCCCCTCCAGCGGCCGTCGCTGTGGGTCTTCGAAAAAGCCACCCCGCTCCAGGGATGAGGCCTGGCACCTGGGGCGGGTTGGGAGCCTGGGCTGCATTTCCGCTCCCTCCCTCACAGCCCTGGGGCACAACCTTCAGAGGGGCTGCAGCCCTTCCCCCTCGTCTCCGAGGGTCCAGGGCCCCTCCTTCCACTGGTCCTTCTCCTTCTCTTTCTTCTGTTGCTAACGTCCTTTCTCGCTCCCTCTTCCTCTGTGTTTAAAATCTGTCCCCAGGTATCACACACACACAAACACACACACACACACAGACACACAGACACAGACAGACACACAGACACACATACACACACAGACACAGATACAAACATACAAACACATACACAGACAGAAACACAGACAGACACAGACAGACATATGCATACAGATACACAGACAGACACAGAGACACACACAGACACACACACATGCACAGAGACACGCACACACTTCCGATTCCTTTCCTCCTCCCTGTAGACTTGGTTGGTCTTTCTTTGTTGGTAACACTGTGATTCTGGCCTCATGATTAGCTTGCTTTGATGACAGACCTTTTGGATTATTGGGCTGCATTATTTCTATTCACGATGAAGCATGTCTACAGTCTAGGTCAACTCTTCTTTGTAAATCCCCAGTAAAGAAAGTTCAGTGGATATAGGTTTTGATGAGCTGGGTTGACAAGTGGAGAAGCCTGGCCCTCACTGCCTGTCTTCACACAGCCAGGTTAATACCTACAGACTTCATCAATAAACCGGGGCACAGCAATCCTGTCGTTCCCTTTTTTTTTTAAATTTTTTTAACACTGCCCCATCTACAGCACCCAGAAAAATACAGGACATTCAGTTAAATGTGAATTTCAGGTAAACAACAGATAACTTTTTACTGTAAGTATGTCCCAAATATTACATACTTAAAGTAAAAATTTAAATGGGCATCTTATGTTTTCATTTGCTAAATTGGCAACCCTAAGTACCCACCTTGAATTTTTATACATATATATATATATATTTTTTTTTTCCCATGGACTATATACAGGAAAATGGAATGAAGCATTTGGCAGAAAATACAGAAAGAGCTCTTCAGAGGAGATAATAAACATTATGTGTTATTCCTAAGAGAGGAAGCAGCGTCTTTGTCCAGGGTGGACCGCTTTGTCCACAATGGACCCAAATGTAACAACAAAAAACCAGAGTAGCTTAAACACAAAAGGATGGGTTTCTTATATGAGGTGCTGTCATGGGGTCATTCTACTTTCATGAAATTTTTTGCCACCGAGGTTTCCAACGTTCTGTTAGACGGGGAGCTAATGTCTTGAGGTGAAGACCCCCCTTGATTTTCAGTTTGCTGCTGTCTGGGCCGTTTCCCGTGGTTTCTGTGTAAAAGGAAACCGCCGCTGCTCACAGCACTTCTGGCACCAAATGTGTGGGTTCTCCAAACCAAGCGACTTCCCAGTTCTCGTGGACCCCAACTGGGTGTCCTGTGACTTAATCCGGTTCTAACAGACCCCGTAGGTGAGGCCTCAGCCCCACAAGGCTGCTCTCTCTGCAGAGTCCAATAGCAAGGAGTGGGTGCCCGGGGTCTCCACACTTCAGTACAGCTTGTCTGTAAATCGGGGGTTCTCACAACCCTTCCTCAGGTCCTGTGATTTGTTAGAATGGTTCACAGAATTCAGGGAAACACTTTACTTGCTATTAGCAGTTTATCATAAAGGCTACAGATGAACAGCGACATGAGCAAGTTACAGGGCAGGGTCTGGAGGGTCCTGGGGCTCAGGGCGTCTGTCCCTCTGGACGTGGTGTGTGGATGTGGTCACCAGCTAGAGGCTCTCTGAAGCCATCATTTCATGTTTTTGTGGAGGTTCCATTAGGCAGGCGTGACTGGTTAGATCGTTGGTGATACACTGCATCTCCAGCCCCTCTCCACTCCCTGGAGGTCGGGGTTAGGGGGTGGGAGATGAAAGTTCCAACTCTAATTGTCACTGACGTGGGCTCTTGGACTCTTCAGTCAACAGGAATGGAGGAGGGGCCAGGTGAGAAACCCAGGCAAGGCTTTACTGGGGCTCCTGCTGCACCAGGGAGAGCGAGAACAAGTAACCGATGCCCTTGCTCGCTCCCATTGGCGGGGGCGGGAGTGGTGAGCTGGTCCCTTAAATGTGGTGAGTGTGGGAGCAGGTGCTGGGGTCGGGCCAGCGGGGATGCTTGGGTGGTCTGCCCACGTCCCTAGTGGTGCCCTGTGCAGGGATTGTGTGCGGAACCCTGCTTTTGCTCCTGACACCTCAGAAGCGGCAGCTAGGTTTTGGCCTTTCTGTATCTTGTTCATAGTTGCCCCAACTGTGCAGGCGTGCAGTTATTTTTAGTCCCTTATAGTTTCTTTGTATCTGTTGCTCCAGGAGACGTTGGTGCAGGTGCAAGCACTGCAGCAAAGGTCCCAGGTCCCAGCCTGTCTCAGAACTGAAGCCATCTGGGGGCCCCAGCCCCAAGCATGTCATTAGCGTTCAGAGGCACTCTTGTCACTTGGTAGATTGCAAGAGCCTTAGAAGCTCTCCTGTAGGGAACAAGGACTAGTATAAAAAGAGATGCTCCTGTCTCACCCATCCTTCAGGAAATGATGAGAGTTTAGGAGCCTGTGTTAGGAACTGAGAGCAGAGACCAACGTACATTTCTCATTTTATCACAACCGGATTCCAAATATAATCTGAAAAATCATATTTTCACTTTTCTCTCCCTCTTTAACTTTTTTCTTTCTTTGTTTTTCTTTATTTTCCTTTCACTCTCTCTATCCTGTCCAGAATGCTCACAATGCCTGTGGATTAGAGATTGATAAGATAATAAATACTTTCTGGCAAATTGTTGAAATTTGGTTTACTAGTTAAATCATTTTCCAGGAATTTACTTAATGTGTTTTGGAAATCGAAAGTGACTGTTTCCTTCAGATTTATTCTTCGGTTTTGTGTAATCAAGACTCTGTGATCGTCCATTTGATTTTGGAACTAGAATAGCTGCTCGGCACATGCTTTCTGGTTGCCGACTGAACTAAAACCTCTGACATCTTTATTGTAGACTCTTCTTATGGTTCCAGTTTTTTAACAGTAAGTTTTTTAACAAAAGTTTGAAATTTAATCTTCAGAGACATAGTGGTGTCAACTGAAAAAAAAATGCACGACCTAAAAGTTGAGAATTATGTTTTATTTGTCAGATTTTCTGAGGACTTAAGCCCGGGACACAGAATCTCCGATCACTCTGAGGGACTCCTCCGAAGAGGTCAGGGGGGAGTCAGGATATACAGGAGTTTTTGCACCAAAGACCAGGTAGTCGGAGCATCAAAAGAGTACTGTAACTTAAAGAAAAAACAAGCATCTTAAGTGAACAAACTCAGCACTTTTCTATGTATGGGAAGATGCAAGAGTCTGGGCTGGCTGAAATCATTCCTTGGATATGCACCTCAGCTACCTGTGGCCAGTGTCCTGCTTTTCTCCATGCAACACCCCTTGTTTACTGACATGACAGGCAACATTTTTCATCCACAATGGTTAAGTTCAAAACATTGATTTTAATTTATTTTTCAAACATGTCTTTTTAATGCTTTGATTGTTAGTAACACTATGTAGAAGCTGTATTTGAGACAACCAGAATCACTCAAGAGATGAGTGAGTGATGAAAGACGAGTTTTACTTTTCTCAAGTAAGGCTCTGGGTTTAGAAAAGCAGAGGGTGGGCATTGAGGCCGGGTGTTGGTGGGTGACCCAGAGAGAATGGCTTTAGAAGACAGGCGTGCGGTCCACCTGATCTCATTAGGTTGGAGATTCCTGTGTTTGGCACAAAACTTTGACTAGCGTTAGGCACACAGCCTTCAGTTAAGGCACTAGTTATTGATGGGGGGAGGTTTTGCTTTCCCAGGGGCATTTGACAATGTCTGGACATATTTTTGGTGTCATGGTGGGGACGGAGGAGGGATTTTTGCGTAGATGGAAGTACTCAGTTATATCAGTCATGACTGTGTTCAGCTGCAATAACAGAAAAGCCCCAAATAACAGTAGCTGTTCCAGTTTTGTCCAGATATGAACAGTTTATCATTTATTTACAAAATCTATCTCAAAATCTTAGAAATTGGTTCAGCTTGTTACAAAAATGGACCTCTACCTCTCTTCTCCTGTCCAAACTTCCACAAAATTTGAAAAACCAACCTAACAGAGTAATTTTAAAATCGGGTCTTTTCCAAATGGTGACCTACTAGGCACGACTCTGGACCCCAGGGGTTCTGCGTTCTTACAGCTTTTGCAGCCCTACCCCCCCATCGTCTACTTGGTGTTTTGCTCTATCAGATGGATCTCAGTAAGACTGAGGAGGTGATCGCCAAGCTGGAGAGTCTTCATCGGCAGCTCCCCGTCTGGGATTTTCTACTTTTACTGCCGAGACTCCATGCAAACAATGTCCATGTTGAAGACGGCCGGCCTCCTCGGGGGAGGACACGTACTCCGCTGGGTTCTGAGGTAAGTGAAAATGAGAAATATAACTAATTACAGGTGATTTGATTTTTCCTCCTCACTTTTTAATGGGAAAATATTTCTCTGAGTGATTGATACAAGAAAACCATGCAGAATGATGTCACCTGAAAATGGCTGGACCCTTGCATCTCCACGCCTGCCCCTCATCTCCCTGTATAAATATTTTACGTAAGTGCAGTGATGTTCAGGGCATGTGCTCCCTGATTTTAAAAAATTAACATTATATCATTAATGTTTCCTATGTCCTGATAGTCTTCAGATGATCATTATCAGTATAACTCTCCATTTTGATAAGGTATCATAGACTGTAGTTTTCTTGATAACATAACTGGTCTTTGGTTGTTTCTAAGTTTTTCATTATTGGAGATGTGACATGAACATGATACTTTCGTTTCTTAGTAAACGCTGCTGCAGTGGCCCCAAATATTACCCAGAATTGCTAACTCAGTTCTTTCTGCTGCGGTTCAGTGAGCAGCACGTTGGTCTCCTTCGATGGACCTGACCCCACGTGACCCAGGGGTGACCTTTGAGATGACCCCTTCCCATGGTGGGTTTCCCACATTTTAATAACATGGTCTTTTTGTTCTCCAGTTGAACTCTTTTGTGTAAACCTGTTGTATGAATATGGTGTTTTATTAGTAAAAGTTGATATTCTTTCCAGATTTTTAACTGTTATTTGTTTTATCTGCCATCAGTGGGAGCGGCCAACACCACCCCCAGGCCAGGGTGAGAGGGGTCCCTGCTCCAAAGGGGGCCCTACTCTGGCCTCTGCAGCAGCCACGGCTCAGGAAGCCCATGGGGCAAGGGCGTGTGTCCACAGAGCCCCCCACCCTGGAGCTCCTGCCCCCGGGGCCAGAGCCCACCGAGGGCAGCTCTCTCCACTGGAGTGTGCACCCAAGGCCTGGGGTGTCCAGCGGCAGCTGCTGGCAGGAGTGTGGATGGTGCTCGGATGTGCAGGTCGAGTGTCCACACATGTACACGAGGCCTTTGAGGTGCAGACAGAGCTGGGGGGCAGGCTGGGGAGGGGTGGGCTTTGGGACCAGGACTCCCACCCCTGGCGCATTACATTCTGAGGATCAGAACATTCTGAAGTTGAACAGGGCTTCGCAATTTGTTATGAAGGTGTGTGTGCCAACATGGGACAGCGGGGCATAGTTGACATGTGTTGGTTTGATTTATAACGTGAATATTTGAATGTGGTTGGTGTGCTTCCCTTGGCCTCTTGCCCTGAGCCCTGGGCTGTCAGCAGTAGACACGAGAGCCCGATGGCCCCCATCAGAGCAAGACAGCCTTTGAAATTAGAAGGTATTGGTGGTAGTTGTTGAGCCACATAAGCGCCAGCATTAATTGTATTTCTACATTTTACGTTGGTGGCACAAGTATCAAGAAAGTCCGCGTTCATAGAGATTAAGCATTTGCACGTGGAACCAGGTTCCAGATGCATTCTGTTATCTAGGGAGACTCTTCCCTACACAGGGATGTGCTTCCTCAGCGAGAAGTGCCAGAAAATAGCCTGTTTGAAGCACAACTTATGCATTACTGGTGTCGCAAAGAACTAGACATGTTCCCACTTGGATTGAACGGATTTTCTAATTTACAAGTTTCATTGTAATTAGTTATAAGATATTGATTCTTAGGAAACAGAATTAACACTGTAGACATGTGGGCTCCCTTGTTCTGTGAAGCAGTGTGAAAACCAGTGACTGAAGCCTTGACACAGCCAGAGGCGGGGGGGGGGGGGGGGGGGGGGGAGGACAGTGGGGGGAGGGGGAGGGAGAGGGGCGCCGCAGCAGGTGCCCCACCCCGCCCCGAGTGTCAGGCTGAGAGTGGGAACTTGGAGCCAGCAGGCTGCTGCGCACAGGTCTCCCTGAGGGGACGGCATTTTGTGCCCGTCGGCTGCCCGGGTGAACACAGGAGAGCACTTATCTCTCGTGTCTGGTTCCTGGTCCAGGGACTCAGGGTCGCACTGACAGCCCCGGGAGTGGGGAGTGCGGACGTGTGAGTTGCAGCCCTGTCCTGCGCGGGGCGGGGCCGGTGACGGGGATGCCACCTGTTTTGCTGATGGTGCTCTGCTTCTGCTTTGCTTCTAGTTCCTTATCAGCTCTGGAACATTTAGACTGGCTGCCAGTCAGCCTCACCTTTTCCAGGGTCTCTGAAATGGTGCTGCATGTGGCCATTTCGGCGCTGGTATTTCTGCAGGAGAAAGGAGCAGCGGCCATGGGTATGGGTGTCTTCACAGCTGTTATTATGACATTTCACTGTTGGCACTGGTTAAATTCATTGGCAGCCACCACAGAGCTAAAATGCTGTCCAGAGGAATGATTTAATTAAAATATCAACTGCAAGAAAGAATTGGTTGTTTCTGTTCGTAAAAGATAGACCTAGACTGAAAATTTGGGAATCAGAGCAATTTGACTTTCTACCATTGTCGAAATTCTGCAGTCACTGCAAATAAAAATGTTATTTATAATTTAAAAATAGCTGATTTTAAAATTGTTGGACTTGATGTCCTCTAAGCATAGACCTGTCACTGGTTCTTTGATTTTCATCTATCCTCCCTTCTGAACTCGTATTACTGAATTCCTATGAGGAAGAAAGATTTGAAAATCAATAAGGCCAGTGAGAGGAGGCAGGTGATGTGGATTTAGAAAGCCCTCAACTGAATAGACAGCCTTTCCACAGGGGAAGGTGGGATTGCTTAGCTCTATTCTTGACCCAGGTATCCTTTCTTTCTTTTTTCATTAAATATTCATTTTATTTTATCTTACTGACAAATAAAATTATATATATTTAAAGTGTACAATGTGATGATTTGATATATGCACACGTTGTGAAATGATTACCAAAACCAAGCTAATTAAAACATCCATCACTTCACATAGTTGCCTTTCTCGGGTGATGATGATCTCTGAGTCAATCTCAAGTGTCCCATGGGGTGTTACTAACTGTAACCACAGTGCTGTGTAGGAGACTTCCAGAACTTCATCATCTGAAACGGAAGGTCTGCGCTATGGCCAGTGTCCCCTGCCTGGCACCCCGGCACACACAGGAATTGCTAGTTTTAATCTCAGAACCAGTCCTTTTCCCCAGCTGGGCTTCCCGGGTCCCCCACTTCACCACCTCCCCGGAGTTCCCCGTGACTGCGCCTTTTCTGTTGCCCTCTCAGCCTTAATTTCAGGGCACATGGGGTCACGCAGCAGCAGGTGGGTTTGCAGTGCTGGCACGCGTAGCGCTTAGCTGATGGTTGTTGAGTCGTGATCTGAAACCACCTCGAGCTGGGTGTTCAGATGAAGTTCCCCCTTGGAATTTATGTGCTTTTAGGTTCGCAGTTGCCAGGCCACACTCACCAGAGATCATACGACCTTGGATGTCTCGGATGTGTATTCTGGGGGTGCCACTTCTGCATGGCATTGCTGGGTTGCTTGGGAAGCTTTATGAGTTTTATATCTTGATTAACTCTGTTAGGGGAAACTTTTCCTTTGGTTTTAAATAGTTTTTATAAATATGGTTTTAAAGACTGCACAGTATGTTATGCTATAAATATACCATAATTTATCCTTTCTTCCCAGTGCTAGACACTGAGCTGGTTTTCAATATTTAATCAGTATAAAAGCAATGCAATAACATTGTGGTACATGACTTTTCCCTCAGGTACCTTATTAGGTTTCTTGAGATAGATCTTTAAAAAATAAAATTATTGGGTTCAATAATGTGAATTTCATATATTTCTTGAGCTATGTTATCAAATTAGCCTCTAGAAATTTGCAGTCATTTATGTCTGGAAGCATGTGTCATGTCACCACACTATAGCATCCCATATCAGCTTCTGTTTGCTTTTCCTGTTCGACAGTCCAAATGGCCTTTGGTCTGCATTTGCCTTTCCATTCGAAGTGGAGAAGACATCATTTTTTTTTTTTTTTAAACATCTTTATTGAAGTATAATTGCCTTACAATGGTGTGTTAGCTTCTGCTTTATAACAAAGTTAATCAGTTATACATATACAATATGTTCCCATATCTCTTCCCTCTTGCATCTCCCTCCCTCCCACCCTCCCCATCCCACCCCTCTAGGTGGTCACAAAGCACCGAGCTGATCTCCCTGTGCTATGCGGCTGCTTCCCACTAGCTATCTATTTTACATTTGGTAGTGTATATATGTCCATGACACTCTCTCACCCTGTCACATCTCACCCCACCCCCTCCCCATATCCTCAAGTCCATTCTCTAGTAGGTCTGTGTCTTTATTCCCGTCTTGCCACTAGGTTCTTCATGGCTTTTTTTTTTTTTCCCTTAGATTCCGTATATATGTGTTAGCAGACTGTATTTGTTTTTCTCTTTCTGACTTACTTCACTCTGTATGACAGACTCTAACTCCATCCACCTCATTACAAATACCTCCATTTCATTTCTTTTTATGGCTGAGTAATATTCCATTGTATATATGTGCCACATCTTCTTTATCCATTCATCTGTCGATGGACATTTAGGTTGCTTCCATGTCCTGGCTATTGTAAATAGAGCTGCAATGAACATTTTGGTACATGACTCTTTTTGACCTACGGTTTTCTCAGGGTATATGCCCAGTAGTGGGATTGCTGGGTCGTATGGTAGTTCTATTTGTAGTTTTTTAAGGAACCTCCATACTGTTCTCCATAGTGGCTGTATCAATTTACATTCCCACCAACAGTGCAAGAGTGTTCCCTTTCCTCCACACCCTCTCCAGCATTTATTGTTTCTAGATTTTTTGATGATGGCCATTCTGACCGGTGTGAGATGATATCTCATTGTAGTTTTGATTTGCATTTCTCTAATGATTAATGATGTTGAGCATTCTTTCATGTGTCTGTAGGCCATCTGTATATCTTCTTTGGAGAAATGTCTATTTAGGTCTTCTGCCCATTTTTGGATTGGGTTGTTGGTTTTTTTGTTATTGAGCTGCATGAGCTGCTTGTAAATCTTGGAGATTAATCCTTTGTCAGTTGCTTCATTTGCAAATATTTTCTCCCATTCTGATGGTTGTCTTTTGGTCTTGTTTATGGTTTCCTTTGCTGTGCAAAAGCTTTTAAGTTTCATTAGGTCCCATTTGTTTATTTGTGTTCTTATTTCCATTTCTCTGGGAGCTGGGTCAAAAAGAATCTTGCTGTGATGTATGTCATAGAGTGTTCTGCCTATGTTTTCCTCTAAGAGTTTGATAGTGTCTGGTCTTACGCTTAGGTCTTTAATCCATTTTGAGTTTATTTTTGTGCATGGTGTCAGGGAGTGTTCTAATTTCATACTTTTACATGTATCTGTCCAATTTTCCCAGCACCACTTATTGAAGAGGCTGTCTTTTCTCCACTGTATAGTCTTGCCTCCTTTATCAAAGATAAGGTGACCTTATGTGTGTGGGTTTATCTCTGGGCTTTCTATCCTGTTCCATTGATCAATATTTCTGTTTTTGTGCCAGTACCAAACTGTCTTGATTACTGTAGCTTTGTAATATAGTCTGAAGTCAGGGAGCCTGATTCCCCCAGCTCCATTTTTCGTTCTCAAGATTGCTTTGGCTATTCGGGGTCTTTTGTGTTTCCATACAAATTGTGAAACTTTTTGTTCTAGTTCTGTGAAAAATGCCAGTGGTAGTTTGATAGGGATTGCATTGAATCTGTAGATTGCTTTGGGTAGTAGACTCATTTTCACAATGTTGATTCTTCCAATCCAGGAACATGGTATATCTCTCCATCTGTTTGTATCATCTTTAATTTCTTTCATCAGTGTCTTATAATTTTCTGCATACAGGTCTTTTGTCTCCTTAGGTAGGTTTATTCCTAGATATTTTATTCTTTTTGTTGCAATGGTAAATGGGAGTGTTTTCTTAATTTCACTTTCAGATTTTTCATCATTAGTGTATAGAAATGCAAGAGATTTCTGTGCATTAATTTTGTATCCTGCTACTTTACCAAATTCATTGATTAGCTCTAGGAGTTTTGTGGTAGCATCTTTAGGATTCTCTATGTATAGTATCATGTCATCTGCAAACAGTGACAGCTTTACTTCTTCTTTTCTGATTTGGATTCCTTTTATTTCTTTGTCTTCTCTGATTGCTGTGTCTAACACTTCCAAAACTATGTTGAATAATAGTGGTGAGAGTGGGCAACCTTGTCTTGTTCCTGATCTTAGTGGAAATGGTTTCAGTTTTTCACCATTGAGGACAATGTTGGCTGTGGGTTTGTCATATATGGCCTTTATTATGCTGAGGAAAGTTCCCTCTATGCCTACTTTCTGCAGGGCTTTTATCATAAATGGGTGTTGAATTTTGTCGAAAGCTTTCTCTGCATCTATTGAGATGATCATATGGTTTTTCTCCTTCAATTTGTTAATATGGTGTATCACATTGATTGATTTATGTATATTGAAGAATCCTTGCATTCCTGGGATAAACCCCACTCCTCCCTCTGCAATATTTTGGGAGAGTTTGAGAAGGATAGGTGTTAGCTCTTCTCTGAATGTTTGATAGAATTCACCTGTGA
The DNA here is from genome assembly GCF_009873245.2 of Balaenoptera musculus. Lineage (NCBI taxonomy): Eukaryota > Metazoa > Chordata > Mammalia > Artiodactyla > Balaenopteridae > Balaenoptera > Balaenoptera musculus. The sequence goes on along the minus strand of NC_045793.1, from coordinate 107,233,191 downwards.
AGCCATCTGGTCCTGGGCTTTTGTTTGTTGGAAGGTTTTTAATCACAGTTTCAATTTCAGTGCTTGTGATTGGTCTGTTCATATTTTCTATCTCTTCATGGTTCAGTCTCGGCAGTTTGTGCATTTCTAAGAATCTGTCCATTTCTTCCAGGTTGTCCATTTTATTGGCGTAGAGTTGCTTGTAGTAATCTCTCATGATCTTTTGTATTTCTGCAGTGTCAGTGGTTACTTCTCCTTTTTCATTTCTAATTCTATTGATTTGAGTCTTCTCCCTTTTTCTCTTGATGAGTCTGGCTAATGGTTTATCAATTTTGTTTATCTTCTCAAAGAACCAGCTTTTAGTTTTATTGATTTTTGCTATTGTTTCCTTTATTTCTTTTTCATTTATTTCTGACCTGATCTTTATGATTTCTTTCCTTCTGCTAGCTTTGGGGTTTTTTTGTTCTTCTTTCTCTAATTGCTTTAGGTGCAAGGTTAGGTTGTTTATTCGAGATGTTTCCTGTTTCTTGAGGTAGGCTTGTATTGCTATAAACTTCCCTCTTAGCACTGCTTTTGCTGCGTCCCATAGGTTTTGGGTCGTCGTATCTCCATTGTCATTTGTTTCTAGGTGTTTTTTGATTTCCCCTTTGATTTCTTCAGTGATCACTTCGTTATTAAGTAGTGTATTGTGTAGCCTCCATGTGTTTGTATTTTGTACAGATCTTTTCCTGTAATTGATATCTAGTCTCATAGCGTTGTGGTCGGAAAAGATACTTGATACGATTTCAATTTTCTTAAATTTACCAAGGCTTGATTTGTGACCCAAGATATGATCTATCCTGGAGAATGTTCCATGCGCTCTTGAGAAAAATGTGTATTCTGTTGTTTTTGGGTGGAATGTCCTATAAATATCAATTAAGTCCATCTTGTTTAATGTATCATTTAAAGCTTGTGTTTCCTTATTTATTTTCATTTTGGATGATCTGTCCATTGGTGAAAGTGGGGTGTTAAAGTCCCCTACTATGATTGTGTTGCTGTCAATTTCCCCTTTTATGGCTGTTAGTATTTGCCTTATGTATTGAGGTGCTCCTATGTTGGGTGCATAAATATTTACAATTGTTATACCTTCCTCTTGGATCGATCCCTTGATCATTATATAGTGTCCTTCTTTGTCTCTTATAATATTCTTTATTTTAAAGTCTATTTTGTCTGATATGAGAATTGCTACTCCAGCTTTCTTTTGATTTCCATTTGCATGGAATATCTTTTTCCATCCCCTCACTTTCAGTCTGTATGTGTCTCTAGGTCTGAAGTGGGTCTCTTGTAGACAGCATATATATGGGTCTTGTTTTTGTATCCATTCAGCCAGCCTGTGTCTTTTGGTGGGAGCATTTAATCCATTTACATTCAAGGTAATTATCGATATGTATGTTCCTATTCCCATTTTCTTAAATGTTTTGGGTTTGTTATTGTAGGTGTTTTCCTTCTCTTGTGTTTCTTGCCTAGAGAAGTTCCTTTAGCATTTGTTGTAAAGCTGGTTTGGTGGTGCTGAACTCTCTCAGCTTTTGCTTGTCTGTAAAGGTTTTAATTTCCCCATCACATCTGAATGAGATCCTTGCTGGGTAGAGTAATCTTGGTTGTAGGTTTTTCTCCTTCATCACTTTAAGTATATCCTGCCACTCCCTTCTGGCTTGCAGAGTTTCTGCTGAAAGATCAGATGTTAACCTTATGGAGATTCCCTTGTGTGTTATTTGTTGTTTTTCCCTTGCTGCTTTTAATATGTTTTCTTTATATTTTATTTTTGACAGTTTGATTAATATGTGTCTTGGCGTGTTTCTCCTTGGGTTTATCCTGTATGGGACTCTCTGTGCTTTCAGGACTTGATTAACTATTTCCTTTCCCATATTAGGGAAGTTTTCAACTATAATCTCTTCAAATATTTTCTCAGTCCCTTTCTTTTTCTCTTCTTCTTCTGGGACTCCTATAATTCGAATGTTGGTGCATTTAATGTTGTCCCAGAGGTCTCTGAGACTGTCCTCAGTTCTTTTCATTCTTTTTTCTTTATCCTGCTCTGCAGTAGTTATTTCCACCATTTTATCTTCCAGGTCACTTATCCTTTCTTCTGCCTCAGTTATTCTGCTATTGATCCCATCTAGAGTATTTTTAATTTCATTTATTGTGTTTTTCATCGTCGCTTGGTTCCTCTTTAGTTCTTCTACGTCCTTGTTAAATGTTTCTTGCATTTTGTCTATTCTATTTCCAAGATTTTGGATCATCCTTACTATCATTATTCTGAATTCTTTTTCAGGTAGACTACCTATTTCCTCTTCATTTGTTAGGTCTGGTGTGTTTTGACCCTGCTCCTTCATCTGCTGTGTGTTTTTCTGTTGTCTCATTTTGCTTATCTTACTGTGTTTGGGGTCTCCTTTTCACAGGCTGCAGGTTCGTAGTTCCCGTTGTTTTTGGTATCTGTCCCCAGTGGGTAAGGTTGGTTTAGTGGGTTGTGTAGGCTTCCTTGTGGAGGGGACTATTGCCTGTGTTCTGGTGGATGAGGTTGAATCTTGTCTTTCTGGTGGGCACGTCCACGTCTGGTGGTGTGTTTTGGGGTGTCTGTGGCCTTATGATTTTAGGCAGCCTCCCTGCTAATGGATGGGGCTGTGTTCCTGTCTTGCTAGTTGTTTGGCATAGGGTGTCCAGCCCTGTAGCTTGCTGGTCGTTGAGTGAAGCTGGGTCTTGATGTTGAGATGGAGATCTCTGAGAGATTTTTGCCGTTTGGTATTATGTGGAGCTGGTAGGTCTCTTGTGGACCAGTGTCCTGAAGTTGGCTCTCCCACCTCAGAGGCACAGCCCTGATTCCTGGCTGGAGCACCAAGAGCCTTTCATCCACACAGCTCAGAATATAAGGGTGAAAAAAATAGAAAGAAAAAAAGAGGATAAAATAAAATAAAATAAAGCTATTATAATAAAAAATAAGAAAAAAAATTATTAAGAGTAAATGTATTCAGAAAAAATTTTTTTTTAATTTTTAAATATAGATTTATTAATTTTTTATAGTAAAAAATAAGAAAAAAATTTTTAAGAAAAAATTTATTAAGAAAAAAACTATTAATTTTTTATAGTAAAAAATAAGAAAAAAATTTTTAAGAAAAAAAGTTATTAAGAAAAAATAATTTTAATTTTTTAAAATAAAAAATTTTAATTTTTTAAAATAAAAAATATGAAAAAACTTATTAAAAAATTTTTTAATTGCTAAAAATAGAAAATATGGAAAAAATTATTAAGAAAACATATATTAGGAAAAAAAATTTTTTAAGTAGAAAAAAAAAAAAAATGGACGGACCTAACCCTAGGACTGATGGTGAAAGCAAAGCTATACAGACAAAATCTCACCCAGAAGCATACACATATACACTCACAAAAAAAGGAAAAGGGGAAATTAATATATCCTGCTCCTAAAGTCCACCTTTTGAATTTGGGATGATTCGTTGTCTATTCAGGTATTCAACAGATGCAGGCACATCAAGTTGTTTGTGGAGCTTTAATCCGCTGCTTCTGAGGCTGCTGGGGGAGATTTCCCTTTCTCTTCTTTGTTCTTACAGCTTCCAGCGTTCAGCTTTGGATTTGGACCCGCCTCTGCATGTACGTCGCCTGAGGGTGTCCGTTCCCCGCCCAGACAGAATGGGGTTAAAGGAGCAGCTGCTTCGGGGGCTCTGGCTCACTCAGGCCGGGGGAGGGAGCGGTACGGAGGAGGCGGGGCGAGCCTGCGGCGTCAGAGGCGTCGTGACGTTGCAGCAGCCTGAGGCGCGCCGTGTGTTCTCCCGGGGAAGTTGTCCCCGGATCACGGGAGCCTGGCAGTGGCGAGCTGCACCAGCTCCTGGGAGGGGCAGTGTGGAGAGTGACCTGTGCTCGCACACAGGCTTCTTGGTGGCGGCAGCAGCAGCCTTAGCGTTTCCTACCAGTCTCTGGGGTCCGCGCTGATGGCCGCGGCTTGTGCCCGTCTCTGGGGTCCGCGCTGTTAGCCATGGCTCGCGCCCGCCTCTGGAGTTCGTCTAGGCGGCGCTCTGAATCCCCTCTCCTTGCGTGCCGCAAAACAAAGAGGCAAGAAAAAGTCTCTTGCCTCTTCGGCGGCCGCAGACCTCCTCTCCGGCTCCCTCCCGGCTTGCCGCGGCACGCCAACCCCTTCAGGCTGTGTTCACGCCGCCAACCCCAGTCCTCTCCCTGCGATCCGACCGAAGCCCGCGCCTCAGCTCCCAGCCCCGCCTGCCCCAGCGGGTGAGCAGACAAGCCTCTCGGGCTGGTGAGCGCTGCTCGGCGCTGAGCCTCTGTGCGGGAATCTCTCCGTTTTTCCCTCTGCGCCCCTGTTGCTGTGGGATCTGCGCTGATAGCCGCGGCTCGCACCCGTCTCTGGATTTCATTTAGGCAGCGCTCTGAATCCCCTCTCCTTGCGCGCCGCGAAACAAAGAGGCAAGAAAAAGTCTCTTGCCTCTTCGGCAGCTGCAGACTTTTTCTCGGACTCCCTCCGGGCTAGCACCAAAGCCCGAGCCTCAGCTCCCAGCCCCCGCCCGCCCCGGTGGGTGAGCAGACAAGCCTCTCGGGCTGGTGAGTGCTGCTTGGCACCGAGCCTCTGTGCGGGAGTCTCTCCGCTTTGCCCTCCGCACCCCTGTGGCTGCGCTCTCCTCCGTGGCTCTGAAGCTTCCCCCCTCTGCCACCCGCAGTCTCTGCCCGCAAAGGGGCTTCCTAGTGCCTGGAAACCTTTCCTCCTTCACAGCTCCCTCCCACTGGCGCAGGTCCCGTCCCTATTCTTTTGTCTCTGTTATTTCTTTTTTCTTTTACCCTACCCAAGTACGTGGGGATTTTCTTGCCTTTTGGGAGGTCTGACGTCTTCTGCCAGCGTTCAGTGGGTGTTCTGTAGGAGCAGTTCCACGTGTAGATGTATTTCTACTGTATCTGTGGGAAGGAAGGTGATCTCCGCGTCTTACTCTTCCACCATCTTCGACATCATTCTTTGAATGACTTTTGACCTGTGACAGTGTTTTTTAAATAAATTTATTTATTTGTTTGTTTTTATTTTTGGCTGTGTTGGGTCTTTGTGCACGGGCTTTCTCTAGTTGCAGTGAGTGGTGCGCAGTCTTCTCATTGTGGTGGCTTCTCTTGTTGTGGAGCACGGGCTCTAGAGCGCAGGCTCAGTAGTTGTGGCACACGGGCTTAGTTGCTCCGTGGCATGTGGGAATCTTCCTGGGCCAGGGATCGGACCTGCATTGGCAGGCAGATTCCCACCCACTGCGCCACCAGGGAAGCCCGTGTGACAGTGTTATAGCAGCTGGCAGTATAAATCACTGGTTGTCTTGCAGAGTCAGGATACAGCCTGTCCTTGAACGAGCTGGTGTGGGACCCACAGAAGGTTCAGGCTGACCTGAAATCCCAATTCGGTTTTGATGACCTTCACGCAGAACGAATCCTGAATTATTCTGCTGAACTACAGGAGGTGCACGTGCTCGACAGCTTCTCAGTCTTGGGGTTTCTCTCAAAGCGACCCCAGAACCTGCTCCTGGGGCTGCAGGACAGGAGTTTCCTTATCGAACCTTGGCTTCTTTGACACAGCAGCTGCTGCTGTGTCTGGCCTTTCTACACGTGCTCCTTCCCTTTTACCTGTCGTGCTATCCCTGCCTCAAAGGCAGTTTGGAAGTAACAGGGCACCTTACTGCTCTCAGCAGCAGCAGGGGAGAATTCAGGCCCTGAGGGTGGGAAGTTCTGGAGGCCAGTTGGGGGCCAGATGGGGCGGGCGCACGAGAGGACTGCTTTCCAGGCAAAGAGACGCTTGGGGAGCAGAGGTGGAGGTCCTCGGGGCAGCTGGGGTCACCAGATTTGAGTCTCACTCTCCAAACTAAAATCAGGGCGTCGGGTCAGACCAGCTGACCCTCTAGACCCTGCTCGCTGCTGCTCCCGAGGGTCCGCAGGCCTTCAGCTGACGTCCCTTTAGTCACCTGGCACATCCGTGGACACTTCTGCTTCGTGTGGGGCAGGACGCAAGCACGGAACACCTGTCTCCCTTTCCTGCACAGACCGCCCCGCGAGACCCCCTTCCCACCGCAGGGGGACGCCCCGGGTCAGGGTCGAGGTCCTGAATGTCTGGGGAGACCCAGGCCCTCCCGCTGGGCTCGGGGTCTGCACTCAGGACGTGGATTTTGGTCGCGTCTCAGGGTTCCCACGACCTGGTGCTTCCCCGACAGCACTTTTGGGTGCAGACTGAGGCTTTCCACCTCTGGGCTCCAGGCCGGGGCTCTTGGTCTGGGGTTAGAAGTTGGCTCCCCTCCCCCGATGCACTGCTGACTCCTGGGCTGCCGTGGGGTTTGGAAAGACCCTCCTGCCGGGCAGGCCGTAGCCTTGGCTGCTGTATAAGGAGTTTGATGTCTCCGTCTCACACCTGGTGCAATTTTATTAACCATCTACTTCCTGTCGGGCTTGGAACTGTGACCCTGGAGTTTCTCACAGGTGCTTTTGTAGGTGGGATGTGAAACCCCAGTCGGCTGACTTTTACTTCAGTTTTCTCCACACTTTGTGACCTGTTTTCTTATTTTTAGGATATAGTTTGAGTCAAACTATGTAAAACTTTTATCTTAGAAGGGTAACTATTTTGAGATTGGAATTACAGGAAAACGATCAGGAAATACCATGGAGTGTCCACAGAGCTCCGTGGACATGATGTATCACAGGTGTGTCTTCTACGGCTGCTGTAACAAACGACCGCCCAGGAAGGAGTCAAGGGGTCTGCATAGCTGTGTCCCTTCTGGAGCCTCCCAGGCAGGCATCGTTTTCTTGCCTCTTCCAGTTTCTAGAGGCAGCTGCTTTCAGTGGCTTGTGGCCCCTTCCCATCCTCAGAACCAGTAATGGCTGGTTGAGTTTTTCTCACAACGCATCACCCTGACTCTCAGGACACTCATAGTTTCCTCAGGTGGTTGGGATGATCCGGGATAATCTCATCTCAGGTCGGCAGATGGGCCCCTGTAATTCCACCTGCAACCTCACGGCCTTCCTGCCAGGCGACATGATACATTAACAGGTTCTGGGGATTCACACGGGAGCGTCTCTGGGGGGCCACCACCTGCCTTCCAACAGCATCAGCGTGGGTCCCCCCAGTCCTGCCCGACTCCAGGCCCTGTTGCTCCCGGCCTGCCCGGGATCTCTGCATCTGCTTCCCTGGGACGGGGTGTCTTCCCACTGAGTGTCCTCAGACAGACAGCTCAGGTCCTGAGGGCAGGGACAGGGCCATATTTCTCTGACAGGTCACGTGGTATTGCTAAGTGTTTTGTGTTTTTTTTAAATTAAAGAAAAAAAGAAAATACAGAGACCACGAGGGAGTCTGTGGCTTTGTGCCTCGATAGTCACAGGGAATAGTTTTAATCTGGATCCTGAAGGAAACTACAGAGGGAACGAATGGGGCTTCGATGCTTTGTGATCGTTGCCGCCAATGGGATTTCTGAAAGATGACGCCACAATTGTAAAACTCTGTAATAGAGGAACACGGTTTCTTCCAACATGAACGTAAGTATTTTTATGGAGCCGTATTAGAGAAGTTCATTTACAGAAATAAAGGAGGTTTGGCTTCAAAATATTAAGCAATTTCTGACTCACAGCTCCAATTTGAACCCTTCCAACTTCATCCATCTTTGATAATTAGAAAAGAAAATGTTTTTGGCAAAGCAGATTTGTTAGTCCAAGGTATCAGTTAAACTGGGCCGGCCCATGGTTGCCTTTGGCCCGAGAGTGGAGACAAACAGTATCTGAAACCATCCCCGAGTCCTGGAGAAACATCAGTTCTCCTGAAAAAATGTCATCAACTTTTTCCTTAACTCCAAAGTCCTCCCTTCCAGGCAGATTCACATGGACGTTATCACTCTATCACCCTGTTACGACTTCAGTCCAGCAAATGTCGGAGCTTTTTCTTTGGCAAGATTGTGGTGTTATTAGGAGAGAAACATCCCAGGAAAAAAGACCCTTGATTTCTAAATATTTTCCGTATCGTTGCCAGATTCCCAGACTGGGGCGGATGCTGCGTTCAGCCTTGTCTGGCTCCCATGAGGATGAAGAGAAAGCCGGGGGGGGGGAGTCACCCTGCAGACTGCAACCCCAGGTGGTCAGCGGCCAGAAACTACCTGCTCTGCGCCATCAGCCAGCTGCACCTCTGCAAACAGGTGCCGCCCCACAGCAGACACCTGTGTCGTGGCGTGTCCAGACCCTGCACTTTCCTCCTTCATCTTTCCCTGCTTGATTTTATTTGTTTATTTGTTTATTTATCTTTTGGAATTTTTTTCCCTGAGTTTGACTTTTTTAAAAAAAATTTTAATTGAAGCATAGTTGATTTACAATATCGTGTTAGTTTCAGGTGTGCAGCGCAGTGATTCAGTTATACACACACACACACACACACAAACACACACACACATATATATCTATTCCTTTTCAGATTCTCTTCCATTATAGGGTCTTACAAAATATTGAGTATATAGTTCCCTGTGCTCTAAAGTAGGTCCTTGTTGGTGATTTTATTTATTTTAATTTAATTTAATTTTATACACTTAACATGAGATCTACTCTCTCACTGATTTTCAAGTGTCCAACACAGCACTGCTGACTACAACACAGGCTATACGGCACAGCCCCAGAGCCGGCGCATCTTGCTAACTGAAGCGTTACAGGGGCCAGTCCATTCATTCCGCGCCCCCGCCGCGACATTCACTCTCTGACTTCACGTCCTTCCCGGGGAGAAGCGTGAGGAGCCCCGCAGGCTGGACACCACGTGCACCTTCTCCACGTGCATCTGCTGGCCTTGGCTCGCTGGGGACTCAACACAGCCGGTACCAGAGAGGCCCTCTTTATTGATTTATTTTTAATTTTTATTTTTTATTGAAGTATAGTTGATTTACAGTGTTGTGTTAATTTCTGCTGTACAGCAAGGTAATTCAGTTCTACATATATATATATATATATTCATTTTCATTTTCTTTTCCATTATGGTTTATCATAGGATATTGAATATAGTTCCCTCTGCTCTACAGCAGGACCCTGTTGTTTATCCATCCTATATGCAGTCATCACAAAGTCCCTCTCGGACTTAAACATCACCTGGCAATTGCAAGAACCATAATCTATTTTTGGCATGTGCGATTTCCACTGGGCTCCTTTGATGCCCTCCTTGGGCGTTTGGTGCAGGGATTCGGTACCCCTGGGCACTGGGTGCTGACGGGCCTGCCCCTTCACTCTGGTTTTGATAAGCCCTCTGCTTGAACAGTGACTGTAATATAAAGGGAAACTGTCTTCCCGGGGACGCTGGTGTGTGCGGAGTGCCAGAGTGCTCACACAGCCAGTGGCCTCAGAACCGCGGGGCCCTGGGTGGTTCACAGCTTTCTGCTTTTGGAGAGGCCGGGGAGGGGTGTGAGGTAGAGGCCTGTGACCATCGCCGCCCGTTCACTTTACTGGGCACTGCGTTTCTCATCACATGTTTTCTCAAAGAACACACCGCTTTACCTTTTTTCCTAACATGTCTCACTGGTAAAGGTCAAACTCTCAAATAACGGATAAACGTCCTTAAAAAAAAATACAGGTCTGACTGTCCACTTAGAGGCACTAAATTTATCTGGTGCTAAATGATCGAGGGACAGCATTGCACTGACCAGCAGCGGCACGGTCAGTGGAAGCCCTGGCCGTGCGTTTTGTCTGGGTGGCGAGCTCGTGGTGACGGGAAAGCTGTTCAGGGCACATCCCTGTTCACCATGCATCTCCCACACGCTCAGTTTGGGCAGGAAGGACCTGTTTTGGTGTAATGTTGACAATCCACAATATGAATTGCCTTTAGTATCCCCAAGTTCATGACATGAAATGGTACTTGGTAACTGTGTATTAATTATGATAGAATTCTAAGGCATATGAATATACTTATGCTATCCCATGTCAGTTTAGTTTTTAAGGTATATTTCACTTGTTTAGAAACGTATGTTATCACCTTCTCTTTTGAAAATGGGAAAGGGGGAAGGAAAGAGAGAATTGGGGCCAACAAAAAAGTTGCATGCACCCATCGTTGCAATTTGTAATCTTTAATTTCTGAGTAGAAATTAAAGCATAATACAATTGTCAACAGCTGTTTCAATCTGCCAACCACATAAAAATGGGCCATCTGTCACCTAGAATGGTTTGTTACTATTTCTTAACTAAACACTATTATTTCCAGTTTATTATTGTTGGTAACAATGTTCTTGTTTCTCAGTGTGCAGGTGTTTGACCAGTGGCAGAAGGGCAGCCTCTTCCAGAGGGTCCTGGTGGGGACTGGCCACGGGCTGGAGGCTCTGGGGACTCAGTCTGGGGAGGGGAGCCAGCCCTGCATGGTGGCGGGAGCTTTGCAGGCTGCCCTTCTCCTGAACGACAGTGTGGCAGTCGACAGCCCCCAAGGCAGCCACACACCTACCAGGATGTAAGGCACATTTCCTGGTGGATCGTCCATTAGGCTAGACAACCCTGATTTTAAAGTGTGCACGACAAGACTGTTAGGAATGCATTCTATGTAGCCCCGGTTAGACAACAAACTGCTAGTTATTAGCAACTGGAAAGTACAAGGCTTGCATTGTGGACCCTGGTAGGACTGTTTGCAGCAATCTGGATACCTGTCCAGATGTTGAAAGCAATCGAATGAGGGCACGATGTTTGAGAGGGTTTTCAGATTGTGGACCTTAGGTCTTCACGTCTTTGACATTCATTTAAAAATGAATAAAGACAGTTTAAAGGTCCTTTCCTGTAAGGAACTACTTGTTTTCCTATTTACTTAAACTTTTTGTGTAGTTGACATGTTTACATAAGGTCCAGTGTTGGAGCCCATCCAGACGCCGCGAAGTGAAACTAGCACAGCTAGTGCCCTGAGCAAAGCTTGGGACGCTTTGCGGATAAGAAAGCAAAGCTTCTCGCCACGGTTTGGTGGGAACCTCATAACATTACCCCTGTTGTTACTTGGAAGTGTGTTACTCATCCCGGGAGTGCTTGGGGGATTTCAGCCCCGAGAACAATTGTTGAGACGACCCCCTGAGAAAATTATAACAACTGTATTTCCCACGTTGCCTATACCCACCCCACCTCCTCCTGTTTGGGTTAAAGGATTGGGGAATAATATGTTTAGATTACGAGATCCAACATTGTAGGAGAAACTAAAAGTATTATGGCCAAAATATGGTGTTTTGGATATGTCTGCTTTTATATTAAGGGATGTTTACGACCATTGAAAGTAGCCAGGAATAGATTTGAAGTTGATGTTTTATATGCAATCTATAGCAGATCCGGTAATTGGCGCGCGAAAGCAATACAGTCACAAGGTATATATTGTAAATACTTTAAGAATGATTTACCTTTTAATGTAACTTGCCCTTGAAGTGAATTTATGTTACACATTTATAAGAATTGTGTAATCATTGTATTATGAGAATGTTTTGAACTATACGCTCTTTCATAATTGATAACATCAAGGAAAGTAAACACCTGAGAGACTGTGGTCATGGACCAATGGTACACTTGAAACAGAGACTGCTAATACGAAGAGATATTCATCTAACCGAGAAAACCACAATGATCGGAACGTACCTTGCCTCAGGGCATGGAAAAAATAAGATGACCACAAAGAAAGATTATTATGTCTGGACCATTGTAGTATTGATATGACTATTTGAAAATAACTGAGAGCCTAATAACTAGTTGTTATGATAAGGTTAAATAATCATTTAATGATATATAAGGACTTAAGTTTTTACAATAAACTGTCAGATGCTTGCAACCCTTTTGAGTGGTGCTGCTCTGTCCTCGCCGACTCCGTTCCCTACCTCAGGTTATCCTGTCCCGCTGGAGCTGGACTCCGGCAGTCCAGAAATATTTGAGAAGTAGGAAAGGTGGGACGTGTGTTTTTATTTTTAAGGTACCGAGACCGACTCACCCACACGGTGGAGTCTAGGGCAACACGGGGTCTGTTTCTTCAGTAGATGTGGCTATTTGTAGTAACTTGATGAATCTTAGTAAACTCCTGAAGTTAAGGCTTTCCTTGGAAGAGGACAGTAAGATTCCTTCATATTGTCACAAAAAGGTTCATTTCAAACTGTGGGTCATAGAAACTCTTGCTCCCTGTATGTTGTGGAGAGGGAGTTGTGATGTACGGATTGTACGGAGCTGTACGTATGGGGTTTTTAACGACACACTTAACAAGCGGTAACTGAAAACACTGCCGACACTTTTTCTTTTTCTGAAACCCAGTTAAGAAGCAGGGCGTTCGTTGCTTTTGAAGAGATTACCCGGGGCACATGGGGGCCGTGGCGGGGGTGGCAGCGCGGCTCCCCCTGGGCCGAGGGCGCTGAGGAGGTGTTGCGGGCAGCCGGCCGCGGACGTCTGCAGGATTAGCTGGAGAAGGGACGGGGTACACTGTTCTGTCACACGAGAGCTGCACGTGCAGCACAGTGCGGGGGGCGGGGCGTGGGCGTTGAAGGCTTCCCTGCTTGGTTACCCGTTTGGGAGCTATTTTAAAGTAACATCTCTGTTACTTAACACACAGTAGTAGAGACGCCACGTCAGGTCCCCTGGACGATCCTACACACCTCCAGCACGTCCTGGCCCTTCCGGCCTGGGTCCCGCCGGGACCTCCATAGACCAGGAGCCCCAGGGACCCTCCCCGTCTCTTGGCTCCTCGGGGATCAGGGGCGTCAGTGGCCACGTCCTGCTCTAAGTACCAAGGCCACTCGCAGGCGTCCTCTTCCCGATCCTGACCCGGAGTTGGAGGGACGTGACCCCCCTCCGGTCATCCCGTCCGGCTGCGTTCAGGGGGCCACCCATCAGGGGGCAGGAGTCTGGTCGGAGCCGGGCAGCCTGGACCCTGCCACACGCCGTCCAGACGCTGAAGTGCTCTTGAAACACACTTCCGTATAAAATATTTCCTGATAACCGCAGTTATCGTGGCAAATATATATATATATATTTTATATATACATTTATTTATTTATTTATTTATTTATTCGTTTATTTTTTGGCTGCGTTGGGTCTTCGTTGCTCCCGGGCTTTCTCTAGTTGCGGTGAGCGGGGGCTACTCTTTGTTGTGGTGCACGGGCTTCTCATTGTGGCGGCTTCTCTTGCTGTGGAGCATGGGCTCTAGGCATGTGGGCTTCAGTAGTTGTGGCACAGGGGCTCAGTAGTTGTGGCTCACAGACTCTAGAGCACAGGCTCAGTAGTTGCGGCTCATGGGCTTAGTTGCTCCGCGACATGTGGGATCTTCCCGGACCAGGGCTCAAACCCGTGTCCCCTGCACTGGCAGGTGGATTCTTAACCACTGCGCCACCAGGGAAGTCCAAGAGCTCCAACTTTATTTCTTCCAAATAGTCATAAATCGTCAGATGTTTCCAAAAGATTGGTTAAACCCTCCATTACTCACCTGCACCACTGCTGACTCAAGTTACTCTCGTCTTTGTGTTCTGAATTCCCATTTACATTTGGATCCATTTCTGGATTTCTCTGTTCTGTCCCCTCATCTCTCTACCTCGGGGTCATACCATGAACCATAATCATGGCAAATATTTTAAAATCTCACCTGGAACTTTATCCTAACCCTCGCCTCTTCTACCCACTACTTGGGATATACGTTTCTGTTTTGGGGTAAAGAGAGTGTTTAATCCGTATTCAGTACCTGCAAGAATCCCCAAATCAGAGGATTCAAGCAATACGACCTGTCAAGAACCTGGTTCTGTGTACGTGGGGAATGTGGGACTTTGGTCTGTGAAGTCCCAAAGTTGTGGGATATTTTCCTGTGAGTGGAATTTTTGTTTCCCAAGGAGGCATATTGAACTGCTTCCCGTTACATTTCATTTATTTATTTCTGCCCTCAGATTACTGCACCTGCAGAAATTGCAGCGCGTCCTTTGGGAGCTGCCCCCATGGCCGGCCCTGACGAGACTGCTGCAGCTCGACGGGGCTCTCGGGAGTGTGGTGGCCCAGCATCTACACCTTGTCCGAGGTAAACTAGCTCCAGGGTTATTTGTCCCCAACTCAAATCACGGGAACATGGGAGCGACTGGAACGCAGGCTCGAAGCCGCCCGTCAGGTCTGGAGGTGACGTATGGGCGTGCGTACACATTCGTGCTTGGCGATGGTGCCCAGGGATGTTTCAAATCCAGCACATCCTGGCTGAACGAATAGCGTGTCACCGTGGGGACCACATCCTGCTGTTCCCGTCAGCCGGCCTGGGGCCTGGACAGGCTCTTTTCTGCCGTCCCATCCGCTCCCCATCCTCTGCCCACTCCCTGCCCCTCGGCATCCGTGGGGATAGCAGGTCCCCCTCGTCCACCCTGATGCCTTTCCTTGACTGACGGTGGCTGCAGTCCCAGGAGGTGGCCATCTGCACTCTGCTGCTTCCCACGGTGGAAGGAGGAAGTGAGATGTCTGATGGAGCTGCCGCCTGAGGCTCGTGCGTCTGCAGAAAGAGGAGCCAGAGTTGGGTGACTTCGTCAGGCCCCTCCCTCGGGGGGACGTGAAGTGTCTGATAGCAAGTCCAGAGGCTGACCGACCGGCTGCCAGGATTCAGCCTCTCAATTCACGGCCACGTGAGGGAGGGGTCGGGCGTGGAGCAGCTGGCCAGGGGTGAATGGTAACCCGTCTGTCCATCCTACAGAAATCCTCATCTGCCTGGCGACATTTGCTAAGGACTCTCGACCCGCTGGGCCTGGCCAGTCGAAACTAGAAAAGGATGTGCTTTTTGGGGAGTTAAAACAGGTAAAGCACAGCAAAGGATCATAAGTAAGCAACTGGCATAGAACACTCCAGATGCTCAGGCAGTATTTCTTTTTGCTCTTGTTATGAATGGTGCTAGTGTAATAAAGAGAACAGGCAGTTTTTGAAGAACTTTGTTTTCTTTTAAAGCTCTGGTTTCTGTTTGCGGGACTCTGGCTCTCAGGGAGCTATGTCAGCCCCTCTCCTTGTGGCCCCTCAGGCTCTCGTTTGTCTTTTAGCTGCGGATGAAGAAGAACGCCACTGGTCTGTGCCTGAACGGACGCTTGTCCCAGACGGAAGCTCCCCTGCGTCCCGGGACCGCCAGCATCCGGTGGGGGGGTCCGCGGGGGGCTGGGCTGTGGTCACCACTCCTCCAGTGAGGCCAGTGCTTTACATAAGCTGCTTGAGTCACTGGAGGATGCGGTGAGTATCCACCATCTGGTCTCTTCCGGGCACTGGGGGCTCATTTCTGAGGTGGATTCACCAAAGATGCTCACACTGGAGGCTGGATAACCAACTTAGGTTGGTTATCACCAAGGGACGACCCCACAGCTCGGTGGGTAGTTCTGCTGGTTCTACCAGACCCCTCCCTCATAGCTGCGGGACTCTGGGTACGCAGCTGGGGTACCGGGGGCGGGGGGGCGGGGCGGAGCTGGTCCTGTCTCCTCCGAGTCCCAGGCTCTCTCCATCCTTGTGGCCTGTCTCTGCGGTCCCCCAGCAGCCCGGGGATCCCAGGCGAGAGAGGGGTTGGGAGCCGCCTCTCAGAAAGGGGCTGTGTCCCTCCTTCTGCACCGTGTTGATTAACAGGGGCCCCAGCCCAGCCTCGATGAGCCATGGAGGGCGGTTACAGCGTCGTGGTGCTGGGACGTCTGCCCCACTGGGGTCAGGTGGGGGACAGGCCAACACAGACGGGCTTGACGCCTGGGTGCTCTCTGCTTTATGGCTGCCTGAGGCTGTATGTGGGGTCTGTTCACTGAACAAAGACTCAAGTCCAGGACCAGGACCAGGTGGTCCCAGGCGTACGGGGTACAGTTCAAAGGGACCCCCAGCTGAGTAAGAACAGGTAAAGGCTGCATCACAGATGCCCACAGCTTCATTGCTTTATGTACCACAAGCAATGTTCTCTCTGCCTTTTAAGGGTCATCATTTGCAAGAGATCATTACTGGGCCCACAAATATGCCAGTTTCAACACGGGAAGATGCCCTGGGCTGGCAGGACCTGGGGGCACGGCTGTTGGAAGTAAGCCTGCCCTGCACTCGGCTTCTGTGGCTGCCGGGAGCCAAGGTCTCCCCCCACGACTGTACGGGCTGGCTTTTCTCCGCGGCATAAGTACCTGTTGGATGGAACACTTTCAAACAATTGGAAACCGAGAGGACTCCAACAGCTTCCTTCTCTACTCAAGAGACAGATCAACATAGTGTATTCTATTTCTTATGAATAAAATAGAGTCGTTTAATATTTTTTCTGTTTTAAAAAGATTAACCTGTTTGGTACTGTTGGAAAGCATATACAAAATGTGAAATAGTGAAGAGTCCCTCCAAAGTTTAACCGTTGGCTTAAATCTCACAGGAAATCTAGGGGATCTAGGGCCCTCGTTTAGTTCAAGGTGCTTGTTTATCACGTCACCCAGGATGCCAAAGCGCGGCTCTCAAGGGAGCTGTGCTTCTGCAGGAAATTTGCGTTTGTTTTATTTTATCAAATGTGAATTGTATGTGTGATGAATTTCCATTCTCCTCGGCTGCTAGGACGTTCACAGTCAAATATGTCATATAGGAATGTATTTTTCTTAACTCAAAACTCATTTTATATTGTAGACTTTAATGTTCCAGTTTCTCCATTCTTGATGGAGATATTTTATGTGTTCTTACATTTTTATATTTTATGTGTTCCTATAAATGATTTTCCTTCATCTTGCAAATCAGTGTGGGGGAAGTTCATAAATAAAAAAATGCGTATTAAGAAAACTATTTCAAAGATTCTAATTTCCTTATATAACTGGACTGCCAGGCATTTGTATATATTTGTATTTAGATGAGTTTGTCATATTGTCTTCTGGAAAACCATTATTCAATTTTGTTTTCGATTGCAGGGTATTTCATACACCTGAGAAAGCCCAACAGTTCCTGGAACAAACATACCCCTGGAAAGCCTTCATGGGGTTCATATGGAAGACTTGCCAGGTGGCTTGATATGTGAATAAGCAGGAAAGTTTCCAGAACAGTCTGCTTGTTAAATCAGGAATGAGGGTGTTTTCCCCATTCACTGTGGCAACACGGCTTCCTAAGAGCTGATCAATCCTAGTGAGTGAGGGGAACTAACAGCGTGGCTCACCAGGACGGTGCCGTGAGGTTTCCGCATTTACTCCCGTCGGCCATAACTAGACGGACCGCGGGTCCTGGCACAGTCACTGCTTTCTCTCTCTAAACCGTCCTAGTCTGGCCGATAAACACTTACCTGTACAGACTCATCATGACCCAGCCTCCGAAAGTCCAGATGTGCTGCGTGTGGGACCCCCTCCCTTAGCACGTCCGCCCTGCCACGGGGGAGATCCGTGTGGACTGTGCACCACCCTCTCCTTACCAGCCTCACAACCAAAAATCCCCTAAAGCATGACTCTCATAACTTGCAACTGCCTGACTCGCAGGGAATCATCCTGTCCCCCAAGAGACTCTCTTTTTTGAGAAGATGCTGGCAGGCGATCCCTGCATCTCTGAGTTGGCCTCTTCCGGGTCTAGAGCTGGTTGTGTGTTTCCATCTGCCTTGGGAATTACACGCCCTGGTCTCCCATGTGTTCCACGGGCTCTGTCCCACGGGGTCATCGCATCTTCTTGGAACACCTGTGTCTTGGACCTCTAGGGGGTTTGGGCCTGGGGATGGGATTTCTTGTTCCTTTTCTGCGGTCATGTCCACCAAACACTCCTTCCTTCATTCCTCCTCAAACTTGTCTTAGGGGCTGCCAGAGACCCTTTCTCTCTGGTTCTCGGTATCAGACTCACCCCCCACGAGAGGGGTCCCTGCATTTGCTTGCTTACACTGCGTTACAGGTTCTGCGCCCTGTACAGCAGCGCTGGGTCTGTGTTGGCTTCTCCAGTGGGTTGGCTGTGTTCTCTTGGGTTGGGTGCTCATCCTACATGTTAACTTTCTGCTTTACCACCTTGCCCTCCTTTTTTTAATCACTTATTTCTGCCCAGTTTTACCATTTCCAGAAATACAGGCTACAAACAGTTACATTCACCATCAACAAGAGGCCCAGGTTCAGAAGTCCCAATAGTATTGATAATCACACACATTTGTTGTGTTTTGAGTGAACTGCTTTATTCAATCCTTGTGACAACCTGTAAGTTGGGTACAACTTCATTTTCAGACGAGAATACTGAAGCTCAAGGAGATAGTATTCTTGGAGTAGGTCACAAAACTGCTAAGTGTCAAATCCGGGAAGCCTCACTGTGGACCCTGTGAGCTTGACCACCCTCTTCCCTTTGGACAGATCCTTGCTAGGGGCTTAACTCTGCCCAAACACGCTCCATTGCAGAAATATAACTCCTCTTGACAAAGAACTGAGTTTTGTTTTCTACTGTACATTTATTTTCTATTTCACTAATTTCCCTTTTAGTCTTTATTTCCTTCCTTCTAGTAAACTTAGCTTGATGTTCTTTTTCTAGATTCTTGATTTTTCAGATTTTCTTCCTTTCTAATATATACTTTTAGGGCTATACATTTTTCCATATGCAAAGCTCTGTATATATTCCACACATTTTGATACGTTGTGTTTTACGTTAGACTCACAGATCTTTCTATATTGAACTTACTTATATTTTAAGGCTTTGAGTAGTGAGTATACTGTAAAGCAATTTTGATTATCACATGGAGACATGGGTAGTTACCACTAGGGGGGATGAATAATAACCGAGGGAAATTCGTGGGCTCTGGGCCCTTTACTGCCTGTGTTGGATGAATACACAGACCTGATTCACTTACATCCTTGCTACTCAAAGTGTGGTCCCTTGACCAGCGGCATCAGCACCATCTGGGAGCCTGGTAGAAATACAGAGCCTTGGCCCCATCTCAGACCTATGGAGTCAGAGTGTGAACTTTAGGACGACACCCAGATGGTCTATGAGCACATGGAAGTGTGAGGAGCTCTGGTTTACACGCATTACTAGCCTGTTGATCAGCATTCAACTCTCGGTTATGCATTCTGTATTTCCCCTTCCTCCTGTAGAAAACAAAACCAACTGCACATGATAAGAATTTGTTATTTATCTATAACAGAATACTAATTACGTTTTCTAATAACTGGATTCTGCTCTAAGTATTTAAATCATGGACTGCAGTGAGTTTTGCAGGCAGATGGAGCTGGGAGCAGACCCTGCTTCTGACGCAGATTTTACTGAGTGGGTTACTGGCCTCCCATTGCAATCAGTTTTCTCCTTGGTGACATAGAAATTATACGGCCTACTGTACTGGGTTCTTATTAAGTAACCTAATGTACGTAAAATGCCTAGTGCAGTACTTTTAGGCAGTTTCCATAGACACTAGTTCCTTTTTCTCCCCACAGAAATGATGTCAGAGTAATAATGCACCACAGGGAATGGCCACGGAATTCACTGTGGTGGATTACGTTTCTTTTTTTGTTTAAAAAAGTTATTCCAAGTGGCTTGGTTTTCTGGTAGCATTAGCTTTAAAAAAATCGGATATTAATCACACACATCTGTGCTAATTTTCAAGATTGTTACCACCTTTTCCCCCCTTAAACACTTATAAAATTATATATACATAAGCCAGTCTATTGCAGCGGGAACTCAGTGAAGTATAAAAAGTGCAAGTTTTATGTAATTTTGCCTCTGAAATAGGTGCTAGAGAGGTTAAATTACTTGTCTTAAATTAGAAGGATTTCTTTCTTTAAAAAAATCCGCTTTATTGAAATATAATTGATGCATACAACAAATCACCTGTGTTTAAAGTGTACGATTTGTTAGGTTCTGATATGTGTGTATCTGTGAAGCTGTCATTACAGTCGCGACAGGGAACGTGTCCACCGGTTCCCAAAGTGTCCTCTTGCTCCCCTGTAATCCCCCCTCCTGGCAATCCAGCCCCCGTTCCGGTCCCCAGGCAACCACTGATTTGCCCTCGGTCATCATCAGTTAGTTTTTTCCTTTTCTAGAAATTTATATAAATGGAATTACATAGTATGTTCTATGACATCTTTTACTTAGCATAATTAATTAGAATTAATTAGTTTCAGCTTCATTCATGTGGCAGTATGCTCACTCCTCTTGATTGCTGAGTAAAATTCTGTTGCGTGGATGTATCACAGATTGTTTACTCATTCACATGACTCACAGTTTGGGATGTTTCCTGTTTTTGGCTATTGCAAATAAACCTGCGAGGAGCATTCATATACAATTTTTAATGGAAATATGCTTTCTTTTCTCTAGAAGTAAAATGGCTAGATTATATGGTACATGCATGTGTAACTTTTTAAGAAACTGACAAACTGTTTTTCAAAGTTGTACCATTTTAGTTTCGACCAGAGCCCCTTCTGCGAGAGGGTTCTGATTCCTCCACTTGGTATGGTTGGTTTAGAAATTTTTAGCCATTCTAATAGGTGTGGTATCTCGTAATGGATTTCATCCGCATTTATGAGTAGTGATTTGAACATGTATTTTTTCATGTGCTTATATATCGTCTGTGTATCTTTAGTCATGAATTGTGTATTGAAATCTTTCCCCCACTTCAAAAATTGGGCTGTATGTTTCTTTATCATTGAGTTTAAAAGTTCCTTGTAAAGCAAGATAGAAGCCCTTTATCAGATACGTGCTTTGCGAATATTTTCTCCTGGTCTCAAGCTTGTCTTTCCATTTTTCTCAACAGTGTCATTCAGGAGCAAAAGATTTGATTTTGATCAAGTTCTATATATCTTTTTTTTTTTTTTCAGTGGATCATGGTTTTGGTACAGTAGCTGAGAAATCTTTGCTAACTCTTGAGGTCACAAAGATTTTCACCTGTGTTTTCTTCTAGAAGGTTAATAGCTTTAGGTTTTAAAGTAGATCTGTGATGCGTTCTGAGTTAATTTTTGTGTATGATGTAGGTGCATATCAGATTTTATTATTTTATCATTTGCATATGGAGATCTAATTGCTCCAGAAAAATTTGTTGTGAAGATAATTCTTTCTCCACTGATTACCTTTGTACTTCTGCTAAATAAGTTGTGCAAATATGTGGATCTTTTTCTGCACTGTTTACTCTGTCCCAGTGATCTCTTTGTTGATTTTTACACCAGTATCATCCGATCTTGATTATTATAGTTTTATGGTAAGTCCTAAAGTCAAGTAGTATAAGTCTTCCAACTTTGTTCTTCTAAAAAAATTTTTTTAGCTATTCTAGGTCATTTGCATTTTCATATGAATTTTAGAGTCTGCTTGTCAATTTCTCAAAATTCTTCTGGAATTTTAACCAGGACTGAGTTGAATCTATAGATAAATTTAGGGAGAATGACTTTTTTTCTGGTAATAATGAGTCTTCTGACTCATGAACATAGTATATATCTCCAGTTATTTATGTCTTCTTTATTTCCTCTTAACAACTTGTAGTTTTCACTGTAGAAATTTTAATATTTAATATTTCTATGCTATTGAAATGCTCGTGAAGTATATATATATATATATATATATATAATGTTAAACCAACCTTGCATAACTGGGATAAATCCTAGTTGGTAAGATATATATCTTTTTCATATGTTACTGGATTCAACTTGCTAAAATTTTGATTAACATTTTACATTTGTGTTATGAGGGATATTAGACTGTAGTTTTCCTTTCTTTTAATATCTTTGTCTTATTTTGTTATCAGGGCAATCCTGGCCTCGTGAGTTGAAGAGTATTTTCTCCTTTTCAGTTTTTTTAGAAGAGTTTGTGTTGAATTGGTATTGTTTCTCCCTCAAACATTTGGTAGAATTCACTAGTGAAGGCATCTGGGCCTTTAGTTTTCTTTTTGGGAAGATTTTTAACTACAAATTCAATTTATTTAATAGATACAGGGCTATGCAGAGTATCTATTTCTTCTTAAATGAGCTTAGGTAGATTGTGTCTTTCAAGGAATTTTTCTCTTTCATCTGAATTGTCTAATTTAGTGTCATCCATTTTTCATAATACAGCTGACCCTTGAACAACATGGGTTTGCCCTGCGCTGGTCCACTTGTGTGTGGATGTTTTTCGGTAGTAAATACTACAGTACTTGTGCCATCTGTTGTTGGTTGAATCTACAGATGCAGAACCACAGGTATGGGGGATGTGATTTGGAGGGCTGACCATACGTTATAAGAGGAGTTTTTACTGCATGGAGGGTTGGCACCCCTGACCCCCATGTTATTCTCTTAATATTACAGAATCTGTATAATCTTTACCTCTCTCATACATGATATCAGTGATGTGTGCCTTTCTTTTTTCGTGGTCACTCTGCCCATAGTTTTGTCAGTGCTATTGATCTCAAAGAAGTAGCCTTTGGTTTTGTTTGTTTTTCCCTAATGTTTTTCTTTTTCCTATTTCCTTAGTTTCCACTTCTATTATTTTCTTTCTTCTACTTACTGTGGGTTTAACTGACTCTTCATTTCTAGTTTCTTAACTTGGAAGTTGAGTTGGAAGTTGAAGCTTCTGAGACCCTTATTCTTTTCCATATAGGTACTTAATTTCTCCCTAAGTACTGTTTTTTTTTAGTGGCATCTCACAAATATTGGCATATTGTACTTTCATTTTCATCTAATTTTAAATTACTTTTTAATTTACCTTTTGATTTCTTTTTTGATCTATGAGCTGTTTAGTTTGTGATTTTCCAGTTATATTTAGTTATTGATTTCTAATTTAATTAGTCAATGAACATTCTTTGTATGACTTTAATCTTATTAAATTTATTGAGACTTTTTTATAGCCTAGAATATGGTCGCCTTGGAAAATGTGCCATTTCTTTTGAGAAGAATGTGTACGATATTGTTGTTGGGTGGGGAATTCTTCAAACATCAATTAGATCAAGAAATCTGTATCCTTACTGATATTTATCTTCCTATTTTATCAATTATTTGGAGAGGGGTATTGAAATTTCCAGCTATAATTGTGGATATGTCTATTTATCCTGTATTTCATCAGTTTCTGTGTCGTGTTTTTTTTTTTAAATATTTATTTATTTATTTATTTGGCTGTGTTGGGATCTTCATTGCAGCATGCGGGATCCTTCGTTGTGGCACCTGGGTTTCAGAGTTGTGGTGCATGGACTTACTCGCCCCGCGGCATGTGGGATCTTAGTTCTTTGACCAGGGATCAAACCTGCGTCCCCTGAACTGGAAGGTGGATTCTTAACCACGGGACCACCAGGGAAGTCCCTGTGTCATGTGTTTTGAAACTTTGTTATAATGTGCGTAAAGATTTAGAATTGTTATGTCTTCTCAATAAATTGATGCTTTTATGATTATGAAATAATAATGATATTATCATCTGGAACCTACTTCATCTGAAAGCTTCCTTTTGATTAATGTAGTGTGGTATGTCTTTTACATCTTTTTACTTTTGAGTTATTTATGTCTTTTATTTCAAGCACATTTGGTACATGCAACATATAATTGGTTCTTGTTTTATCTGACCTGACAAGTTTTGCCTTTTCATTGGGGTATTCAAACTATGTAGTACAGGGCTTCCCTGGTGGCGCAGTGGTTGAGAATCCGCCTGCCAATGCAGGGGACACAGGTTTGAACCCTTGTCCAGGAAGATCCCACGTGCCGCAGAGCAGCTAAGCCCGTGAGCCACAACTATTGAGCCAGCGCTCTAGAGCCATTGAGGCACAACTACTGAGGCCCACATGCTTAAAGCCCATGCTCTGCAACAAGAGAAGCCACTGCAATGAGAAGCCTGCATACCACAACGAAGAGTAACCCCAGCTCGCCACAACTAGAGAGAAGTCCACATGCAGCAACGAAGACCCAATGCAGCCAAAAATAGAAATAAATCGATAAATAAATTTATAAAAAAACAAAAACAAACAAACAAAAACTATGCAGTATAAACTAAATAGTATAAACTGTTTTATGTGATTAACACTCTTCTCTACTAATTCTACCTGAATTCTCTCAGTTCTGGGTAAGTTTTGATTGATTAATTTTTTTCCTAGTTATGGGTCACATTTTCCTGCTTTTTTGCATGGCTGGCAATTTTTGATTGAATGCCAAATATTATGAATTTAGCCTTGTTTTGTGATTGTTATGTTGTTTTCCTACGTTATCGAAAACATTGCTTAAAATAGTTTGATCCTTTAGGGTCTTGCTTTTAAGATTTGTTAGGCGGGGCTGGAGCAGTGCTTAGAGAGGTTGTAAATATTCCCCATTACTGAGTCAAGACCTTTTTGGCATCTTCTCCTCAATGTCTAACAAATCGTGGATCGCTCTAGTCTGGGTAATGGGAACAAAGTTTGTTCCTGGCCCTGCGTGATCACTGGTCCCTTATCTTTAATTTTGGGTGGTTCTTTCCCTGGTCTCAGGGAGCTCCTTCTCTTGCATGGAGCATTCGTCCTCAACAGACAGCAGATGCCTCCCTGGGCAGCTACTCTGTCCCATGAACCCCTCCTGTCTTTCGGACTCTAAACCCCCTCCCCTCAACTCAGGACGCCTACCAGACTCCAGCTCTGCCTTCTGAGTCACGGCGGGGAAGGCCTCACCTTGTTTATTTTCTGCCGTTTGTTCATGGGTCTCTGTCCTACACTCCTTGACGGCCAGTGGCACTTCATCTTGGCCAGAAGCGGAAGTCAAATCAGAAGGACTTCTAATCCTCTCTTGTTATATTTTTAACCATGTTAACTGAAACACTGTAGCATTTCTCACTTTACTAGACTTGACTTTTATACCCAACTCGAAATCAATATATGAAATGCCTTCCTATTTAGCTTTCTCTGAGGAATCTCCTTGTTATGAAGAAAACATGGATTGGAAAATCACTGGTGATAATTATTTCACATTTTTGAATAACTTGATCAAGACTCCAATAGCTTCCATATCCAGGTGAGTTTTCAGAATTCAACTTCTAGGTCTTGACTTAACTATTATCTGAAGATAAACAAAACCTAATTATTGGAGGCACTTGCTTTAAAATGTGAGATCCTGATTTAGCTATCAATAAAGCACTTCATATGTGTTCGGTTCTCAATAAATATTTGTGTCATAGAATGTATGACTCATGTTTACATGGATTTTGAAAGGAAACAGATTATGGTAATAAGATTTCCCTTTGAGAGCATAATTTATTATAAAACACTCCCAAAATAAAATCTTTCTTTGAAAAATAGTCTTATCTAGTTGCTTAGAGTTTAGACTCAGGATCGATAATTTAAGAGCCTGGTAGTTCTGGAGACTTTTGGGAGAGAATTGATCTTTGGAGTTAAATCTGCCAGATTATATACTGCTTGGCTATTTCAGCACATGTGTTGAAATGGACATTTTTATGTATAATTATGGATATTGTGTATAGTTTAAAAGCACACTTTATTGTCTGTGGGGTGTGTTGGGATGTGATGGGACAGAAGCTTTGCCTTAGAGCAGTAGTTCTCAAACTTGGGAATGGATCAAATTTATCTGTGAAATTTGCTAAAAATACAAATGTTTGAACTTCCCCCCAGACATGCTAAATCTTGCCTGTGTGTAGTACCCAGATTTCTGTAGATATGAAAAATTCTATAGGTGGTTTTGGTGCAAGCCAAAGTTTAAGCAGCACCCCACAACATCTGTCTAGACCCGGGATTCGTCACTCCTGGGGAGACTTTAAGCTCAGCTATTAATGGGTACAGTAGGAAGAAAAGGTGATGGACCCTCTGGAGAATCAGTCCCTTGCTCGTGTTGGATTTATACCTCACTTTCCCGAAAGTCTCAGCTATTTAATAGCAAAGAAAGATGGCAATGAAGCTAGTCTGTATATGCTCCAAGGACGTGTTTAATTTTATATTTGTAGACTCATAGCAGCTGGCACAGTATCTTTCATGATAGGGGCTAGGTAACTAGATGTTGACTTAATGAATGAATGAATAAGAATGGACACTAAGTACAGAGTTAATATTAAGAAAGCTGAGATTGAAATGAGAAAACCCGGCCCAGATTCCAGTTCCTGCCATACAATAGCAGTTTGAATTTGCCAATTAAAAAAATCCTGAAATGTTTCTTTTCACATGGAATAGAAATGATGATGTTTACCTCAAAGGGCTGTTGTAGGCATGAACTAAGATTATAGTGGTGAAAGTGCTTTAAAATTGTAAAGTGATATAAACGTGTGTGGCAATATCACTACTAGTAGTACTAGTTCTGCTTCGGCCCTTGCTCATCCTACTATTACTGCCCCATGACCTCTCAGATCCTAATGAAAAAGAAGATCATTTGCAGTCTGCTCTACCAATACACGATTACTCACATAGTAGTTGTGCATGTATTTCTACGCAGGGCTGCATTTGAGTAAGGTTCATATTGAAGTCTTCAGAGTGTAGCTTTCTCTTTCCTGATAGAATTTTTTCCCAGGAA